>NW_026251289.1:0-150867 GCF_024521655.1 Durotheca rogersii | reverse complement strand
ATTATCCTACGGTAGTTCTACGAAGTTATCTTTATTTCTAGAGCGTTAAGTCGGTCGTAGAAGGCCTATATATTAGTTTCTTAACTAATACTTAAGTAACCGTAAGAAGGTCTAGGCTACGAGAAAGGCGGTAGCTAAGGTATCTAGAGGCTAGGAGTCGTTAATCGTTAAACTATTTATATTATAGGCTTCTCGGGTTTTTCGAAAGTTATCGTTTTTTATTATCGTCGTTTTTCGGCTTAGGCCTTATCGGTAATTTATATTACTATACGACGTTTCGCTTACTTATAAAGCTAGGTATAAAAAGTCCGGTAATCGATATTTCCGATCTTATTATAGTTATAGTTTTCCGTTTTATAGAACTTTATAATTAGGGATATCCGGAGTTTATCGGTTAGGTATCTTACTTTTTAGGGAAGCTTTTCGTTATCGTTTACGAGCTTGGAAAAACGTTTATAGTTTATAAGATACGTAAAAATCGCCTTAGGATCGTTAATTACGTTACCTCGTTCTAGCTATACGAGTTTACGTTTAACGTTAGCTTAGCTTAGTTTATCGGTAATCCTAAAGCGGTACTTTAGGGCTATAACGATAACTCTTTAGATCGTTTAATCCTTCGTAACGTCGTTAATACGCTCCTTAATAGTTTTAATCGTAGTTTATTCGCCGATTTCCTTAATTTTATCGTCGTCGCTTATACGATAGCGGTTAAATAATCGATCTATCCTCTTTAATTATTAGGTTACGTTATATTTATTAAACTTAAGCCTAGGGTAATTAATAGGATTAAGGAATCTAATAATTAGTATTACGATAATCGAGGTAGCTACCGGTATATTTTAGTTACTAGAAGCCTTGTTATTATTATTTTAAGATAATGCCATAGGGATTAGCGGGATAAGTATAGAGCCGCGGTTAAGGGGTAGTTAAGTAGGAGTTTTATCGTCGTCCTTCTCTTTTTCGGGCGGATATAAAGGCGGAAAGTTAATATCGACTTTTAAGGTCTTTATTAGTAGTTTAGTTTTTATTGCTTCGGGTCTTAACGGCGATTTATTCCGTTTCTTAGCTACGGATTCCGTTTAGTTTATCGGTACGAGGTATAAAGTAGAAAGAGAGGTAGTAAGGGTTTTATTATCTAACATAAGGGTAAAGATATAATAGCTATTATTTATATCCTAATACTTTTCCTTTAGTATGGGTATGTTATTATTTATTATACTATCCCGATCGATAGGGTCCGGATATTATACGAGCTTTTCTAATCGACTAACGCCTAATTAAAATACGATACGTATTTCCTAGACTAATAATTTAACTATTATAAATAAGTCGACGATAATTCCTCTTATTAAGGTCTAGAACTCCTAACGTATAACCTTCGTTAAGGTAATACGTATAAGGGATAAATCCCGAATAAAGAATCGCGCTAGATACGATACCGGTTATAACCATAGGCTAGTCTCGATCTAACGGGAGCTATTTAATAGTATTAGCGGTATTACCGTTAAGCGCCGTTTTACGCCTATATTAATACTTCTCGCTATATTAATTATTAGTTAATAATATAAGACTAGCTTATATATAGGTATACCTATTAATTCGACTCTAATTCCGTTTCCCTAATCCTTTATATCTACGTAGTTTTATTAATATTAATTCCTAGTTCTCTTTAAAACTATCGGTTATTAGTAGTTATTAGTTTATTAATTCCTATCTATATTATTAATATAAATATTTATATTATATCGTATATTATATCGTCGAATCGCTACGCTTAGGTATCCTAAAATACCTCTAGTATAATAAGTTATTAATATTTATATATTTAATTTATATCGATTAATAGGTTTAAAGGAAAAAAGAAGCTATCGTAAGGTCGGTTAGGATATAATTATTATTAGTCTTTATCCGCCCTTAGTATTAATAAGGAAGTATCGGGTCGTATAGGTTATCGTAATTTATACTAAGGCGTTCGTACGTTTAATTTATATAATAAATAAATAATTATAAAGGGGCTGCCTTAATCGCTATAAGCTTTATTTATTCGTACGAGATATATTATATTATTAGCGGTTCGAGGAAGCGGTTAATATCGAGGGCTAAGTATTATTCCTAGTAGCGGTAGTATTACGACGAAAGTTCTCCTAGGTTTTACGGGTTTTTCCGTATAGTAGATAAATAACTATACGAGGGATATCTTAATCGGTATAAACGCGGTTTAATCGTCGTATTATATCATAATATCGATAGCTTATTAACGTTATAAGTATTAAGGATTAGGTACTATCCTAATAATAATAATATCGTTATAAAAGTTCCCGGGCTTATACGTATCTTCCTATAGTAAATAAATAACCATAAAATAAGATACTTTATTTAACGTAAAACGCGGGTTACTTCGCGGGTTAGATAGCGGCGCCGACGGCGATCGGTATTCTTTAAATCCTAATAGCGTAATAGAAACTCCGTAGACTAAAGGTTAAAGGGTCGAAAAAGTTATAAGGTAGTCGCTACTAAGGAGGAGTAAAGCGTACGCGATACTAAAGACCCGGATAGGTTTACTCGAAAGTATACTCTATCGAAGACTATAGTACGTACGATAATCTAAGATAGATAAAACTAATATCGCTATACTAATCGAAAGATAAGGAATTTAATATAGTTATCGTATCTTAGCTATACCCCTTAGTCGTAAAGATATAGTAGTCGCTAGCCCGAAGATATAAGAGGTAAGGGAAAAAAAGAGGTAAAACGTAAAAGTTACTTATTCGGCCATAGCGATACGACGAAGTAACTTAAGCGCCTATAACTAAGATAGATATACTAATCGGTAAACGACGAATCTAATAATAGAAACGAATCTTTAATTAAGGTAAAAATAATAAAGATAATAATCTAGCTATATAATGAATTAAATAATAGGCATAGTATCTCCCGTACTTACGGGAGCTATAGTTATTCTATATAGGCATAAGGCCTATCGTAGCGTATTACGTAATGCATTAAGAGGGCATGTCTTACCGCACCACTATAATAAGCGTTCTAATAATATTATTATATATTATTTCTTCCGAAATATAGCTTATAAATAACTCTTAAGGCTTTATTTACGATATAAATTAAACGTAAGACGTTAATTCTAAACGTAAGTCGTTAATAATAATTATAGTAACTTTCGACGATTACGAATAGGCCCGGGTTTAAAAATACTTAAGGAAATAAGCTACGCGATTTTCGAGGGAAAAAGGCAATATTAATATTACGCGACCGTTAAGAATTCCATTATAAAGTCGTTTTTTATATACGAAAATAATTCCCTTTGATTATTTTATACCTAAAATAATTCGGGCTTATTTTTAACGTTAACGTTAAAAACAATAACCTATCCAGGGGAAAAATAAATAAGATGTTCAATTTATTTAATAACGATTTTTAGAGCTACGAACCTTATTTATTATAGAAAACCTAGAAAACGTAAGAAATTATACATAGAAAATTTATAATTTATATGAAACTATTTATTATAAGTTCGAAACTAATTTAAATTTTTACGTTAACGTATATTATATCGAATAAAGCGTATATTATTTACGATAAAAAACGTATATAGTAAACCGAATTTAAGAAGAATGAAATTTAAAAGAAATCTAGTATAGGAAAAAATTTTAAAGTATAAGTACGTAATTTTTATATTAAAAAAGCCGCTTTATTTAATAAAACTACGAAATCTTTAAATTTATATCTTTATTATTTCTTTCTACGTTTCTTTTTTACTTTTTTCTACGCATCTGTATTTTTTTTTTCCTAATATACGTAGGATTTCTTATTATAATTCGTCGTTAGAAAAAGCGTTAATATTTAATTTTTATTATTTTATAACCCGCTCTTTCGTTTTCCAGATTACCTTTTTAAATTTCTATAAACTTTATTAGAAACTTATTTTAAATTCAAATTTCTACGTTAACGTACTTTATTACGTATTAACGTATCTTTTTATTAATAAGACCCCTGGGGTCAGCTATGGTTCTTCGAAACAAGAACTAGAGAAATTTATGTCTGCAAGAACGCTGGAGAATGACCAAGAACAACATGCGCTTATGCCGCTGGCTCATTTCTGTATGAATGATCTTCCGGCAAATGCCCGCGCTCCAGAGCTAGATGACAGAAATGCAGCATCAGTGCTGAAGGCGGATGGAGATAGATGGACGGGGACAGATGAGAGCTCCGGTTCCGGGGTTACGAGGGAAGACATGGGAAGGTATCTGGGATATCTTGCTAGCATCAAGTTTATTAGCCAGCCAACTGGGAGAGGGAGACAGTTACCGAGATTAGGGCGGACATAATATAGGCACAGGCTGAAGGGGGTGTAGGGGGGGTGGGCCATAGCTCGGTCTATTCGATGACCGAGTCACGATTATGCTGACTGTTCGATGATCCCATCCCTCTTCCGGCGTGAGGATACTCGTAATTATATGTCATTGAGTATTTTGCGCGGATACACTGGTCACTAACAAGAATTAAGAAAGCATTTAATAACTACCGCCTTCAGAAGATCAAGTATTAGTCTATCGATCTAAGACAGCCATCCTCTACACGGTCAACTTCGGAATTTATGTCGGGATACCTATTCTATATGGCATCGTCGCGGTGAAATGTGAGTAGTTGTGATAAAAAATGCTTTAGTCGATCACGTTGTCGTTACGCCATCTGTGTACGTACCAACGTTGATTTCGCAATAGCTGCAGTGGCAACGGCCAGGCCGGATAGATGTCTGATATTGTGTTTTAATGGAAGAAGACATTCGATCCTAGCGTACTGAACGCCCGCCCCGTCCACCCCTTCTTCAGGTTGGTCGCTAGGTCTGGAGTATCTGGTAGAAGAACAAAACACTAGTTACTCTACAATCTGGGAAACCCGTTGTCTCCTCAGGTTATCTGCGCAAAATCATATCCATGTGGGAGTATTCGTATTGACCGACGCGTCGAACCATCCTCAACAACCCCATCCACTGAGCGTGTAAGGGTTGAGACTGCCTCAAGCTTGTTGGCATTCGAGGGCATCTAAGGCGGCATGCCGCACCCGGTCTAACTCGGGGCGGGCGCAATGTAGTAGTAAATACGGGCAAAGGGAGTGGCCGAGGAAGCGTTCGTAGGGTTCGTGCCAAGCAGCCGCCGATGTGTATCCTCTAGCGCTCTACGCGGGAACGAAAAAACACGTCTGTGGCTCCTCTGATCATTTCCTCCTCCTTTCATCTCCCCCTTTCCCCGCAGAAGAGGGGAGGAGAAAACGGAGAAAGGGAAGGGGAAAAGATTGACGCGGCGTTGCCGAGCGCGTGATGACGCGGGTAGTCTTACGGAAGGAAGTTGAGATGTAACTCTTCGAGGAAATCATCCAAAAAAATGATGCGAAATTGGTCACTGTATCTCTCCACAAAGCTCGGGTTGGTCCATGACGAGGAGATATTCCGTCTCCATGCGACGAGTTCAAGTTTCCAGCCGAAACTCAGCGCTCGACACGCATACTCGAAAAACCCAGCCGAGAATTCAGCCAGTGCCGCATCACCCGTAGCCAACACCATGGTCCCAGGGTCAGACATGTGGTCCAGTATGCTATTCATCATGTTAAGGTGGAGGTTTTCATCAACACCTTGCTCACAATTTCTAGTTTCGAAGGTGTGGGGGATCCCATCTCCTGTGGACTCATCGGTACTAGTGACACCCGCTTCATAGAAGGGGGAGCCCAAGGATCCTCGTCTCAACGCTTTCCCTCGTCGCGTCGGCCTTTGCTGTCGGGCTCTTTGTTTTTGGACACGGCTGAAGATATTCATATCATAATTCAGTTGCTCCGCCTCCAAAAAATATCCTGGCCACTTCGTGTGGCGAATGGGCGCATCTCCACTATCCGCAGAGCCGGCGAGGACTCGTTTGGTGACAGAGCGGGTGCGTTCCATGATACAGGCAAGAACTTTGAATGAGAAAAACGGTGCTCTCATCCGTCGCATCCGCGAAATCTGTCTCGAAACTCTATACGTTTCGCAAAACCCGATAAAGATATTCGATATATCCACAAAAACGTGCACATTTGCCTGTGATCCGGGTATGGATGGTGTATCTCCACTAGTATAGGTTGCCAACTTGGATTGAAAAGACATGCGCGTAGTGGAAGCCGGGGACATCCGATTTGGCGTCCGTGGCGGGTTGGTGAAAAGCGGTTGACCGGAGTGATCGCCACAACTGCACGGAATGTTGGTGGATTCACATATGTCGAGGTATGTATGATTTGTGGTCTTATCTCTCGCTCCATCAGAAGTCGACTTTTCGTTTGAACACCCTATGAGGATGCTACCCGCTATTGGAACATTTGCAGAGGCTTCGATAGAATGAAGTTCTACAGGTGCCAGGGATAATACCGGGTGGGATGCAGCTTCTGGGAAACGAGACAGGCGGTCCAAAGTATCAGCGCAAAATGACCCTTGAAGTCGGCCTAGCGACAAGGTCTCGATAGTATTAGCCAGACCATGCGCAATGGAGGGCTGCCTATAGTTATCATCCCGCCTGGAAGCCGCCAGGTTTGGCCGGCGAGCCCCCTCTTCCGACGATGCATTGGTTGGCAGGTTGCGATACGATGCTTGGGGTCTCGACATGTTCAGCTCGCAGTCGCTCAAGGTATCATAGTTATCAAAGCTCGAGAGGGGGGTTGAGGAACCATCTTGCCTATCCACAGAATCACGTCCGTTGGTATCAATAGACAAGTCACTCGCGTTGGTAGAATCGATCGGACTGGTGGAAAGTCCATGACCTGTGGCCGCTATGTACGGGCCGAGATGTCGACTGGTGGTGACGATTATATCTCTCAAGCCATCCCCAAGTCGAGGACTTGGTCTCTCCGCCACACAGGAGGCATCAGGGCTAGAACATTGCATGTCTGCCGCCCTGTTATGTGTTCGTGATTTGTGTCGTGACAGCAGATCCAAAGCCATGATAGAAAAACGAGGCCGTTTTATGTTAGGATTAGGCTGTCAAATCCGAGTAAAGGTTGGAGGTAGGAGGGTACTCTGTTGCCCGTTAGCGGGATGCTTGGCTATTTCCACGCGACCTGGGAGATTAGGCAAGCGAAGAAGATGCAAAGTAACTTATTTACCTGCTGTCATGATGGGTCTGGGGTATCGGGTATGTAACTGAATACGAACCGGTAGGCCGAGCCAGCTGTTGTAGCAGGATCAAGGTGATATAAGTGAGAGAGTTCACGATGTTCAGAGACCGGCAATTCAAAGAGCGAGTATGTGTAAGGCTTGCTGGAAGTTGATAACCGTAGGTCGCATTAGTTAGTAAGGAAGCTCGTAGGTGCTGAGATAAGCAATCATAGTTTCTAACTTATCTTAATATGTCAATGTTTTTAATAATATACAGGCTAAAGCAATAATTAGTTATAAATATAATAATATAAATATTACTTATAAAAACTATGAATTTTAAATTATTAATTAAAATAGATATTATAAAGTATATTATCTAAATATTTTTTATTATATATATATAAGTATAGTTATATTATAGTGGTACGGTAAGACATGCCCTCTTAATGCATTACATAATACGCTACAATAGGCTTTATGCCTATATAGAGTAACTATAGCTCCCATAAGTATAGACTATATTATAATTATTACCTAACTAGATTATTAACTTCATTACTTTTTTTTTTTTTTAAGATTCGTTTTTATTACTGAATTTGTCGTTTTCCGATTAATATATTTATTTTAATTACAAGCGTTTAAGTTACTTCGTTATACCGTAATATCTAAATAAATAACTTTTACGTTTTGTCCCTTTCCTCTTTTTACCTCTTTTACCTTCGGGTTAGCAGCTACTATATCTCTATAACCGAGAGATATACCTAAGGTATAATAATTATATTAAATTCCTTACCTCTCCATTAGTAAAGTAATATTTGTTTCATTTATCTTAGACTATCGTACGTACTATAGTTACTGATAAAGTATACTTTCGAGTAAGCTATCCAGGATTTTAGTATCACGTACGCTCTACTCCTTCTTAATATATAGTTACAAACATAGGCTCCCTACTATAAAACAACTAACTTATATAAAGATTATCAATATAATATATAAAGAGGCTAATAAGTTATAATTTAAACTACGTTTACTGTGATTATTTTTTGTATAGTAATATCATATATTATAACTGTCTTATACGAGTTAGTAGTACAGGGTAGCTATACTTATCTTAATGTATTAAGGAATTAAGCTCATAGTTATATAACTAATACTTTACGCACTTTTTAATCTCGCAGTTTAAGGTACTTATTAAGAGTAAACTATATACTTAACATTAATAATAAAAGACCTAAGGAAATAATTATTAAATAAGGGAAATATCTCTAGTCTTATATAGTAATCTATAGCTAGATTATTAAGGTCGTCTTTTTAATAGGCGACTGTCTTTTAGGCAGGCGACCGTGGCCCGAGCGGGCGCTTAACGCCCTCCCTTTTTAACGTCGCCCGTATAATAAGAGCTAGAATATTCCTATTCCTTAAGTAGGTATCTTCATACCTTTCCTTTTTATATCTTTTTTAATCAATATATATTAGTACCTTTTTTAATAGTAGGTTTTAATACTAACTATAATTATTAGAAACGACGGTTATTCTACTTCTTATTATACGGGCGACGATTCTTAACGGAATTAAAGCTTACCTAAAAAGAGACGACTTTTAATACTCCGACGAATTACTTAAAGAACGATAATGGCTCTAAGGACGATTAATCGCCTAAAAAGCGAAGGCCGTTCGTTATCGAAATAACCGCTTATTATATAAGTAAGGCTTATATAAAAAATAAATTATTTCCTTCATTTAATTAATCCTTTCTTAGCTTTTTAATTATTAATCTTAAGTATATAATTTACTTTTAATACGTACTTTAAATCGTAAGATTATTAAGGAGGAGCAGAGCGTACGCGATATTAGAGACCGGGATAGGTTTACTCGAAAGTATACTTTATCGAGGACTATAGTACGTACGATAGTCTAAGATAGATAAAACTAGTACCGCTATACTAATCGAGAGATAAGGAATCTAATGTAGTTATCGTATCTTAGCTATGTCCCTTAGTCGTAGAGATATAGTAGTCGCTAGCCCGAAGGTATAAGAAGTAAGAAGAGAAAAGGAATAAAACGTAAAAGTTACTTATTCGGCTATAGCGGTACGACGAAGTAACTTAAGCGCCTATAACTAAAATAAATATATTAATCGGAGAACGACGAATTTAATAATAAAAACGAATCTTTAATTAAGGTAAAAATAATAAAGATAGTAATTTAGTTAAGTAATAAATTAGATAGTAAGCATAGTATGTCCCGTACTTACGGGAGTTATGGTTATTTTATATAGGTATAAGGCCTATCGTAACGTATTACGTAATATATTAAGAGGATATGTCTTACCGTATTACTATAGCTTTCTTAATTTAATTATACCGTAAGGAATAATTAAACTAAAAAAGATAATACGGTAAGTTTCGATTAATATCTCCCTTAAAAAATTACCGCGAAACTTTATTCTACCGGTTATTATTTAATTATTACCGTCGCGTCTTTAACTTCTCGTTTAATATTATAAAGGAATCCTTTTATTATTTTACGGTTAACTAAGCCCGGTTTACCCTTACCGATCTAATTCGATCGACGTTTTCTTTCTTTATTTCGGCTACTTTTTTCTTAATCTCGTCCTAGCCCTCTTAATTAAGGGAATAGTAAGGGAACGGGCGCGTCCCGAGGATTAATTAGGTATCTTTCTTTTACCTATACGGTATGGAGGTCTCCCCCGACTAGAAAGCTTTAATCCTTTCTAAGCCGGAGGAAGGAAGAAGGCGCGTTATAACTTTAACGAGGTTATCGTAACGAAAGTCTACGTCCGTTAATACGAAGGAATAAAAGGGATTAGGTATTAAGGTTATAAAGGAACGGCGGACTTCGGCTTACGCGATAAATCGAACGGAGGATTTACGGCTAAGAGGCTTACCGATCGGCGTACTTTACGCCGAGGCTATAATATTAATAAGGTTAATTTACTTTTAATAATTTACGGCTTACCGAAGACGCTTAACGATACTTATCTTTTCTTTTAAAACCTAAACGTTATAAAATTAATTTATTACTTCGGCGTATTCTCTTATAGTATTAAGGAAATCGAGCCCCTTATTTTCTTAGGCCTAACGCGCGACCTCGATCGGTCGTTTAAAGATAAGATACGGTAAAATGCCGCTTTAAAAACCGTAGCTATAGTTATTTTATTAGTTTACTAACGCGATATAATAAGTAGATTAAGGGGTTATACCGGGCTCGAAGCTACCGTCTTTTTAAGCTCGTTATAATTAACTAAACGCGTACGCCGCCCGATCGAAGGCGCCGTTTTTAACTATATTAAAATTATATAATCTCCGAAGCTTAGGAAGGTATAGCGCTACGGCGAAGTAGGCCTAAGAAAACTTCGAGGGGTCGGTAATAACTCGTTCGGGATCTATTAGGTCCGTATAGATCGTAAAGACTAAAGTAAAAGCGGGATTATCGAGGAGGTATCGGCGGGTTAAAAAGTTAAACGATCCTACCGATCGGTAGCTTATCGTTTAATACGGGTTTACTTCGAAGGCCGCCTTTCTACCTTTAAGGTCGTAATTAATTATAGTATAAAAGGCGCGGATATCTTCGTTAATAAGGTAGTCGTAGCGGGCGAGGTATATAAAAGAGTTAACTAGGGCTACTTTCGTTTACTCTTATAACTATTAGTTTATAATTCGGGACCGATTAACGGATAGCCGGAAGGCCTAGGCTATATCGGATCCTAGCTCGATCTAGCCGTTTCCCGAATCGTAATTATCTAAAGTACTAAGTTAATACTTCTTTATATTACTTTAGTTATCCTTACTACCGTAAATCTCTCGTAAAAGTTTAATTAAGTCGGCTAAATCGGTACGACGTACGTCTTTATAAACGGAGGAAAGGAAGAAGGAAGGAGGGATTCCGGCGAAGCGGAAGGAAGATATAATAAAAATAAAAAAAAAGAATTAAGAAAAAGAAGAGAAAAGATAATAAATTAAAGGTAAAAATAAGAATTTAAATTAATAATAAGAAAGATAAGCTAGAGATTAATAAGAATATAATAATTATAGGAGGAGGGGTTTCGGAATAGGATACTTAAAAAGGAAAAAGAGAGGGAGGAAGGGAGACGTATTAACGATATGGTTAGATATACCTTTACGGCTAACGCTTTAGGAAAGCGCGTTCCCCTATATACGTATAAAGCTATAATAAGAAACGCGTTAGCTTATAACTTCTTATTATATGCTCTTAATAAAGTAATAAATACGTATATTCGTAAACTCGTAATTAAACGTAAATTAAGGTAGGTATTATCGAGACTCTCCTAAGTACGGCATTTATAACTTAAGTAACGTATTCGATTCTCTTATTCTCGTCCGACCTTCCCTCTTATTTCTCGCTATTCTACGGTTCCGATTTATTTCCTTTCTTTCTTTCCTTAAGTCCTTTATCTTCGTTTTAATTCGTTTTTCGACTTTTCTTGATTCTAGATTTATAATTTCGTCGTCCCTATCTCTCTCTTTCTTATATATATATATAATAAACCCTATTATCTAAAAGTAACTCCTTAAACTAAACCGGGCGTCCGTCCTTAAGCTATTCGAGTAGCTTAAGGCTACGGAGGTTACCGACGAAGAAATCGCCGGGGCGTTTAAGAAGGCTAAGGAGAATAAGAAAAAGGCCGTAACGTATTAACGGGTTAAGTCGATACCGTTATTCGTAAACCTAATAAATAAATAACCCGATAAATCCTTCCGCCGGTTACCTTTTACCGAGGAATTCCGGGACGTTAATCGGTTAATTCTTAAGCCTTAGTAGTATGCGTTTTGGTGGCGGTTCCTTTCGTAGCCTCGCTGCCTTAATCTTAAGGTACGCAAGACGAGTTAAAAGGTAAACCTAATGAGGAGGTACAGAGCGTACGCGATATTAGAGACCCGGATAGGTTTACTCGAAAGTATACTCTATCGAAGACTATAGTACGTACGATAGTCTAAGATAAATAAAACTAATATCGCTATATTAATCGGGAGGCAAGGAATCTAATGTAGTTATCGTATCTTAGTTATATCCCTTAGTCGTAGAGATATAGTAATCGCTAGCCCGAAGGTATAAGAGGTAAGGAAAGAAAAGAAGTAAAACGTAAAAGTTACTTATTCGGCTATAGTAGTACGACGAAGTAACTTAAGCGCCTATAATTAAAATAGATACATTAATCGGAGAACGACGAATCTAATAATAAAAACGAATCTTTAATTAAGGTAAAAATAATAAAGATAATAATTTAATTAGGTAATAAATTAAATAATAAGTATAGTATATCCCGTACTTACGGAAGCTATAGTTACTTTATATAGGTATAAGGCCTATCGTAGCGTATTATATAATATATTAAAAGGATATGTCTTACCGTATTATTATAGCTTTTTTAGTTTAATTATACCGTAAGGAATAATTAAATTAAAAAGGATAGTACGGTATATCCCGATTAATATCTCCCTTTAAAAACTACCGCGAAATTCCATTTTACCGGCTATTATTTAACTACTACCGTCGTACCTTTAGCTTTTCGTTTAATATTATAAGGAGGTCCTTTTATTACTTTACGGTTAACTTAGCCTAGTTTATCCTCGCCGATCTAGCCCGATCGGCGTTCTCCTTCTCTATCTCGGCTACCTTCTTCTTAGTTTCGTCTTAGCCCTCTTAGTTAAGGGAATAATAAGGGAGCGGGCGCGTCCCGAGGATTAATTAGGTATCTTTCCTTTACCTATACGGTATAAAGGTCTCTTTCGATTAAAAAGCCTTAATTCTTTCCAGTCCGGGAGAAGGAAGAAGGCGCGTTATAACCTTAACGAGGTTATCGTAACGGAGGTTTACGTCCGTTAATACGAAGGAATAAAAGGGATTAAGTACTAAGGCTATAAAGGAACGGCGGACTTCGGCTTATACGATAAACCGAACGAAGGATTTACGGCTAGGGGGCTCGCCGATCGGCGTACTTTAAGCGGATATTATAACGTTAATAAGGTTAATTTACTTTTAGTAATTTACGGCTTACCGAAAACGCTTAACGATACCTACCTCTTCCTTTAAAACTTAAACGCTATAAAATTACTTTATTATTTCGGCGTATTCTTTTATAGTATTAAAGAGGTTAAGTCCTTTATTTTCTTAGGCTTAGCGGACGACTTCGATCGGTCGTTTAAAGATAAGATACGGTAGAATATTACTTTAAAAACCGTAGCTATAGCTATTTTATTAGTCTACTAACGCGATATAATAAGTAGATTAAGGGGTTATATCGGACTTAAGGCTACCGTTTTCCTAGGCTCGTCGTAACTAGCCGAACGCGTACGCCGCCCGATCGAAGGCGCCGTCCCTAATTATATTAAAGCTATATAGTCTTTAAAGCTTAGAGAGGTATAGCGTTACGGCGAAATAAGCCTAGGAGAACTTCTCGGGGTTAGTAATGGCTCGTTCGGGGTTTATTAGGTCCGTATAAATCGTAAAGACTAAAGTAAAAGCGGGGTTATCGAAAAGATACTAGCGGGTTAAGAAATCGAACGATCCTACCGATCGGTAGTTTATCGTTTAATACGGGTTTACTTCGAAGGCCGCCTTCCTACCTTCGAGGTCGTAGTTAGTTATAATATAAAAAGCGCGGATATCTTCGTTAATAAGGTAATCGTAACGGGCGACGTAAACGAAAGAGTTAGCTAAGGTTACTTTCGTTTATTTCTATAGCTATTAGTTTATAATTCGGGGTCGATTAACGGATAGCCGGAAGGCCTAGGCTATATCGGATCCTAGCTCGATCGAATCCTTTCCCGAATCGTAATTATCTAAAGTATTAAGCTAATACTTCTCTATATTATTCTAGTTATCTTTACTACCGTAAATCTCCCGTAAGAGTTTAATTAAGTCGGCTAGATCGACGCGACGTACGTCTTTATAAACGGAGGAAAGGGAGAAGGAGAGGGGGATTCCGGCGGAGCGGGAGGAAGATATAATAAAAATAAAAATAAAAAAGAATTAAGGGAAAGGGAAGAAAAGATAATAAGTTAAAGGTAAAAATAAGAATTTAAATTAATAATAAGAAAGGTAGGCTAGAGATTAGTAAGAATATAATAATTATAGGGGAGGGGTTTCGAAATAGGATACCTAAAGAGGAAAAAGAGAGGGAGGGAGGGAGACGTATTAACGATATAGTTAGATATACCTTTACGGCTAACGCTTTAGGAAAGCGCGTTTTCCCGTATACGTATAAAGCTATAATAAGAAACGCATTAGCTTATAACTTCTTATTATATGCTCTTAATAAAGTAATAAGTACGTACGTTCGTAAACTTATAATTAAACGTAGGCTAAGGTAGGTATTATCGAGACTCTCTTAAGTACGGTATTTACGACCTAGGTAACGTATTCGATTCTCTCGTTCTCGTCCGACCTCCCCTCTTATTTCTCGTTATTCTACGGTTCCGATCTACTTTCTTTCTTTTATTCCTTAGGTTTTCTATCTTCGTTTTAATTCGTTTTTCGATTTTTCTTAATTCTAGATTTATAATTTCGTCGTTCTTATTTCTTTTTCTTATATATATATATATATAATAAACCTTATTATCTAGAAGTAATTCCTTAAACTAAACCGGGCGACCGTCCTTAAGCTATTCGAATAATTAAAGGCTACGGGGATTACCGACGAGGAGATTACCGGGACGTTTAAGAAGGCTAAGGAGGATAAGAAGAAGGCCGTAACGTATTAACGGGTTAAATCGATACCGCCGCCGGTAAATTTAATAAATAAATAACCCGACGAATCCTTCCGCCGCCTACCTTTTACCGAGGAGTTCCGGGACGTTAATCGGTTAATCCCTAAGCCTTAGTAGGTACCGTACGTCCCGTACTTCCGTCCGTTAAACTAAAGCCCGAAAGTAATTATCGGCCGATAGTTCCGAAGTATCGAAGGAATTCGGGTAATAGATTAATAGCGCTAAATATATAGCTCTTAATATTAATAGCATTTATTAATCGAGGGCTATATTAATTAATAGTAAGATAATTCGTAACGTTTGATTTTATTTTCTAGGTAGGCCGGCGGCCGGCCGGTATATCGTATAGAAAATTATAAATAAGGACTTTTAAGAGGTTACCTACCTCTAGAGCTATGTTATATCCTTCGTTTATTACGTTTAATCCTTTTACCGCCGGACGTTATTTATAAAGATTAATAATAAAGGCCCGGTTAATAAGTATTTTCGTCGGTTAGCGACAGACCTTCGTTACGTCGTTAATTTATTCGTTTAATAGTATAGGGTACCTAACGAGGTATTCTATTAGTATTACGAGCGTCGGCTCGCCTTTTCCGATACCGCTAAATACGCGGGTATATAGCCCTTCTTTTCCTACCGATCCTTAACTTCCGATCGTATCTTTAGGTATTCCTACGGCGTTTACCTCTTTTTTATTAACGGGATACGTTATAAATTCCGGGACGAGCGATTTACCTACTTACGGATAAGGATAAATCGTAACCTTCCTCTAATAAAGGATCTAAGCTAGGCCTTATACCCGCTTATAATACGGGTAACGAAAAAGGAATTATTATTTATAATAAATTCGAAAATCGCTACTTTCCGGGGGTCGGGAAGTAAGTAAGTTTTTAATTTTCTTAGTAATTAATAAATAAAGGATAAGGTAAGAGGGTAGAGAGGAAAAAAGAGGTATTAATCGGCGGATATACGTTACTTCTGGCTTATTTTTAGACGCGTATTTTTTTCCTTTCCTTTTTTTTTTCTTTTACTTTTACTAATATGAATTACTTTCCTTTCTTTCCCTTTAAATACTGAAATATACCTATGTTAAAATATAATAGTTACGTAATACTAGGATATTAATATCCCGGACTTTTAACGATAAACGCAAAGGATAACTTATCTAGATATAGGAACGCGTTAATCGGCGTTAATAATCTATGGAAACATACTTTCTTTTAAGGTAAGAGATAAGGAAGGGCGTATTTATTAGTATTATAATTTAAGGTGTTAATTTCGTATATAGGCTACCGGTTTAATAACCATATGGGAATAACTTCTTTCCTTCTTTACTTAGGAAAGCGATTATATATTAAGTTCCTAGGCTTTATTATTCTTCGATCGGTATAAGTAGGTTATTTTAAGGTATTATAGCCTTATTATATTATAGTAAAAGGGTTATTTATTAAGTCGGGTCGATTTTCTTAGTCCGGATTTATCGTTAGGTATAACTTCGTATCCTTTAAGCTTCTTATTTAATATTTTTATTATAATTCGTACCTTATCGTTCGGGGTTAATTATTCTTCTTCTTTATCGTCGATTACCGAGGACATAGGTTCTAGGCCTCCTTTAGCTTAGGGGTCGTTAATAATCGTCGATTTCTAGTTCTTATATTTAATCGGTAGTAAGCGTATAATCTATTCGTCCTCTTCCGGGTTTTCTAGCTCTTAAAACCCGTTAATATCTTAGATAAATTTCCGTAATTTATAGCCTAAAACTAGGTATAATAACGTAACTTTATCCGGTTCTTTAAGCTTATAACGACTATAGCTTAAATTTTCGGCGATTAGGTACGGTTTCTTCTAATAGTACTTTAGTTTTACGGCTATCGATTTATCTATATATCGTAGCGTATCGTATAATAATACGAGGTCGTCGGTTTTTAGGGGCTTTTTTCGTATTCGGTAAGCGTTCTTTTCGTCCTAGTACCGGGTAGCTTCCTTATATTTAATCGTTAAAACCTTAGCTACGGTTAATATATCTTCCTAGCGTCTTTCGATTAATCGTACGCGTATAGTTAAAAGCGATTCTCGGTCCGGGATATTCTTTTAATTTATAATACGTTAGGTTAGGATAACGGTTTCTATCGGAATAATAGCCTTACGCTTATATATTAATTCGTATAGCGATATTCCGTATAAGCGCGTCGAAGTTTTATTTATTTATATAATTACCTTTAATAAGTTCGTTTATTCCCGATCGCTACCGTTTATACCTTTTATAAGGCCTTCGCGAATTACTTTATACCTAACTTCGATTATATCCTAGGATTACGGGAAATAAGTAATACCGATTTTAACTTTAATACCGACTAGCTTTATTACTTTACGGACCTCCTTTTTATTCTCGGAATTATTATTATACTTAATTACTAGGGGTACGCCGTACTATAGGAATATCTACTCTTAGAGGAACTTAGCGATCGTCTTAGAATCTATTTTTCTAATAGTTCGGGCTTCGAAAAAACCGGATAATTCGTTTCGTGCTTCGATTATTACGATAAATCCGTTATTTATTAATATATATTATACGTTTATTACCTAATAGGTAAGAACGTTAATTAACTTATTATATAAAGCGGGGTCGACTTTCCGGGTATTATTTTTTTTTTAGTATCTAGGATACGATTTAACCTTTCGGGCGACGTATTCGAATATACCGCGCTAGTAATATAGTTTAGTTATCCGATCGTAGGTCGAAGTACGTTCCCTATAGCCGAAATCCTCGTAGTAATCCTTAATTATAGCTTTACGTAATTTCTCCTAGTCGATAACTCGTTATATATCCTTATATTTCTCGGGCTTCCTTTATAGGATATCCTCCGAAACGACGTATTTAAGCGCTTCCTTCTTAAACCGGGTCTACCGCTTTTAATACCCTATTAATCGGTTATCTTTTAATCGATTAGGTAATTAAAATCGCGTAAAAAACGTTATTATTTTTTGCGATTTTATCGACCATTCTTCCGGCGGTTATAACGGTAGGGCTTTATCGCTAGATTATTCGACGACGTTAAATAATATAACTATATTCGCGTATATTATATTAAACTATATATTAATAAAGTTTTTTATATCGCCTTTTTATTAATCGTCGTCGTTATCGCTTAGGTCGCTAGGTTTACGTAAGAAACCGTCCGTAACGGAATATCTTTTACCGGGTATATGCTAAATATCGAAGCTAAATATCTTAATATAAGTTATTTACTTAATAAGGATAGTACCCGGGAAACTAAAGAATCTGTCGTTAAGCTAAGCGATTAATACTTTAGCGTCGGTTTTAAGTACGAAGTAAATACCGTAAAGGTAGTTTCGAAGCCTTCGTAAGGACTTAACGACTCTTAGATACTTTCGTTTCGTAACGTCGTAATTTAATTCCGTCCTTCTCTAGATCCTTAACTCGTATCTCGAGGGTTTAAAGTTATCTTTATCGTTATTTTAACTTAATACGTAGCCTTAACCGTTTCTTAATACGTCGACTTTTACGCGGATTAATTATTCGATAGTATAGTTTAAAATAATTAATACCGGTACGTTAATAAGAGTAGTCTTAAGCGAATCTATAGTATGTTATTAATCGATACCTTAAATAAAGTATGCTTCCTTACGTATTAATACTAGGAGGGGTTTAGCGACTATAGCGTAATAATCGATCTATATTTTAAAGAAAACCGTAATACCGATAAAAGACCTTACTTCGTTTATATTCTTATATAACTTTTACTTTAAGATCTTAACTATCTTCGCTTCCGAGGACTTCTTATCGTTTATATCGTATAAATAGCCGACGATTACCGTATTATTTTTATATTAAGTAGATTTAACGGCGTTAGTAGTAGTACCGGCTAATTCGAAGTTAAGGAAAACGGCGTCGATATTCTCTAAGTACTTTAGGATAAAGCGTCGTATTTCCGGAAAAGCCTCTTAATTATTATATTTCGATATTAGCCCTTTAATATTAACGTCGTCGAAGAAGGGCTCGTACTTAATAGGAATTAAATCGTAAAGAATTCGTATAACGGCTCGGAAAAAAGTAGTAACTAAGTTCGTCGCGCCTTATAGTAGAGTCGTTATACGTAAAAGGCTAATAAGAGTAACGAACGTAATTAAGTTACGGTTCGTTTCCGTTAGCGTTACTTAGTCGTACCTAGAGAAAAAGTCGACGACTATAAGGATTAAATATATAGCGAATTCTTAGGTAAAGGAATCTCTATCTCGGGATAGAAAGGCGTCGTAAATAATCTAGGCGTTAAGTTTTATCGTAAAGTTAATAAGTCGTAAATTATTATCTTTCTTTTCGATTACGAATTACGTATTTCGATAAGGGCCGTAACTTTCTTTTAGGATTCCGTTCTTTAGTCGTATACGTAAGACTTCGATTACTCGTTCCTTAAAGGATACTAAGATAAGAATGTCCTTAGCTTATTAGGCGTTATATAATACCGTTTTAATCTTATAGTCGGGGTAAACCTTAGGTCGGATTTTCCCGATTTTAAAGAAATCCTAGGCTAGGGTTATCTCTTTTCGGTATAGGATCTTAATAAATACGTCTTTCTTTTAATCGGTTAGTTCCGTATTTAATAAACCTACTTTAATAACGTTAAGTCTTTTCGTTATTAATCTAATACCTCGGGAGTTATTAACGAATCTTAGTATAATATTCTTATAGGGTTTATCGCGTTATAATATATTTAGTAGCTCGTATTTCGACTTAACCTTCCTTATTACTTAATCCTTTTAATCGAGTATTTTTAGCGGTATCTAACCGTTTAACGGTACGTTATCTACAGGCTAAACTTTACGCGACTTAGGCTTATATATAGTATTAATTAAAAACGTACGTTTAGCTTAATAAGCTAATTCCGAAATAAGGGCTAGGTTTCGCTTATATTATTTCGACTCTTACGTCGTATATCGAATTACCTTTATAACGGCTTTACTAAAGACGTAAAGGAATTCTTCGTCGCTTAATTTAACGATCGCTTTATTTCCTTTATTTAAACTAAGTTCGAAGGCCGACGAATCCTTAACTTCGGAGATAGGTATTGCTTTTATATCGTCGTTATAAAGGCGGGTATAATTAATTTTAGCTTAAAGGCTAACGTCGGTCTTTAAGTATTCGGCTAGGAACGCGTTTTTAGGCTTATATGCGTTATTAAAGCGGCCTAGGGTATTAATAATATCTAGTTTTCTTAATCGCCGAGTATAAGGCTTAGTAGCGTATCGCTTTTTAAGTTAATAGCGAAAGGGATTATTATCCGGGCCGAGCTAAAGTTAACGGTTCTTATGAAGGTACTTCCGTCGAATTCGAGTTTTATACGGGACTAGAAGATAAAGTTTATATTAAGTAATAAGGGATAACTAACGAACCTATCTTTAACGACGTAAATCGATAAGCGAAGGTAGTAATCGATAAGTTAGATAGGACCGTCGATTATTTCTATATATAAGGTCTTTATAAAGGATTTAAAACCTCGCTATATCGCCTTAATACCGGTTATAGGGAAACGCTACTTCTTTATATAGCTTTTTACGATTATATTAAACTACGTCCCTATATCGATTACTATAAATACGAGAGCTTCGTTTCCGTTAGGTCTTACGTTAATTACTAGCTTAGGGAGAGGCCGGATATAGTTTTTAGTATCCTTCGCGATAATAGAATTTACCGTTATTTTATTCGAAGGGTTAATAAACGGGGCGGTAGTTTACGGTACGCTAGGTATTTTAACGCTTTTTTCCCGATCCTTTTATACCTATTCCTTTATAATCTTAATAACCTTAGGCTAACCTTCGTTAATCTCTATAGCGCGTATCGTAAGGTACTTAATTACTTATTCCGAAAACCCGGGTATAAACTTAATTAAATCGTCCTATAAAACTTCGAAGCGTTTCCTATTATTTTTATTAATCTTATCTAATTAAAACTCTCTTAATAATTCGTTAATAATCTTTACCTTCTTAATTAGGTCGTTTATATTCGAAGTAGTATTCTTACCGGCTTTAGTCGGTTTACGCTTAGGTTATAACGATAGGACTTTTATATCCTCTTAATCGGGTACTTCTCTTTCGATATATTCGCCGTTAGGACCTTTAGTTCGCTTAACTACGTTAACTTCGACTAGGTCCGTTTTAATAATACCCTTATAATAATAAATACCTTCGTTATTAATAAAACCCTTAGTTTAATTATAACCTAAGATTTCCGTTTCGTATAATTCGTAGTTATATTTACGTTCGATTATTTAAATAACGTTAATTTCCGATATAACTTTTAGTATTTTTTTTTACTTTAATATTACTTCCTCGTTCTTAAAGTATCGTAAGTTAAGGGGTATAAGCTTTAGCTTTCCGGCTAAGTAATAATATATTATCCTACGTACTTATTCTAGAGATTCCTTACTTTAATATACGTAAAATAAGATATAATAAGCGATCGGTTCTCCTTTACGCTTAGTTTAGGTAATAATCGATCTTAGGATTAGCGTTAACTTTAGCTTATCCGGGTTTCCGTTCTCGAGGTAGTATAGTCGCTTATTACTCCTATAGTAGAACCGATTCTACGTTATATTTATTAGTAACGAATAGCGGCTATAATTATAAAGCCGATCGAAAGTATTATAAAACTAATATTTAAATTCCTTATAGTTACTAGTTTAGGTTAATAAAATCCTACTACGTATGCTTCGGTAGTTTAATATAGTATTACGTTTAAAGCTTATTAAGGTCCTTTCGTTAGTTTATAGGTTATAAAGACTTAAGTTCCGAACCGCGTTTACTAGGAACGGGTTTTTTTATTAATATTATTAATCGGCGCCGTACGTATCCTTAGGACTATAAGAGCTACTTTTTTAACGGTAGTTTTACGAAGTTATCTTTATTTTTAGAGCGTTAAATCGGTCGTAAAAGGCCTAAATACTAGCTTCCTAATTAATACTTAGGTAGCCGTAAGAAGGTTTAAGCTACGAGGAAAGCGGTAGTAAAGGTATCTAGAGGCTAGGAGTCGCTAATCGTTAAATTATTTATATTATAGGCTTTTCGGGTTTTTCGAAAGTTACCGTTTTTTGCTATCGTCGTTCCTCGGCTTAGGTTTTATCGGTAATTTATATTATTATATAACGTTCCGCTTACTTATAAAACTAGGTATAAAGAGTCCGGTAGTCGATATTTCCGATCTTATTATGGTTATAGTTTCCCGTTTTATAGAACTTTATAATTAAGAATATCCGAAGTTTATCGGTTAGGTATCTTACTTTCTAAGGAAGCTTTCCGTTATCGTTTACGAGCTTAGAAAAACGTTTATAATTTATAAGATACGTAAAAATCGCCTTAAGATCGTTAATTACGTTGCTTCGTTTTAGTTATACGAATTTACGTTTAACGTTAGCTTAGCCTAGTTTATCGGTAATCCTAAAGCGGTACTTTAAGGCTATAACGATAACTCTTTAGATCGTTTAATCCTTCGTAACGTCGTTAATACGCTTCCTAATGGTTTTAATCGTAATTTATTCGCCGATTTCCTTAATCTTATCGTCGTCGCTTATACGGTAGCGGTTAAATAATCGATCTACCTTCTTTAGTTATTAGGTTACGTTATATTCGTTAAACTTAAGCCTAAGGTAATCGGTAGGGTTAAGGAATTTAATAACTAGCATTACGATAATCGGGATAGCTACCGGTATATTCTAATTACTAAAGGCCCCGTTATTATTATTTTAAGTTAATGTTATAGGGATTAACGGGATAAGTATAGAGCCGCGGTTAAGGGGTAGCTAAATAGGAGTTTTATCGTCGTCCTTCTCTTCTTCGGGCGGATATAAAGGCAGAGAGTTAGTATCGACTTTCAAGGTCTTTATTAGTAGTTTAGTCTTTATTACTTCGGGTCCTAATAGCGATTTATTTCGTTTCCTAGTTATAAATTCCGTTTAATTTAGCGGTACGAGGTATAAAGTAAAAAGGGAAATAATAGGGGTTTTATTATTTAACATAGGGGTAAAGGTAAGATAACTATTATTTATATCCTAATACTTTTCCTTTAGTATAGGTATATTATTATCTATTATATTATTCCGATCGATAAGGTCCGGGTATTATACGAGCTTTTTTAATCGGCTAACGCTTAATTAAAGTACGATACGTATTTCTTAAATTAATAGTTTAATTATTATAAATAAGTCGACGATAATTCCTTCCATTAAGGTTTAAAACTCTTAACGTATAACCTTCGTTAAGGTAATACGTATAAGGAATAAATCCCGAGTAAAGGATCGCGTTAGATACGATACCGGTTATAGCTATAGGCCGGTTTCGACCTAACGAAGGCTATTTAATAATATTAACGGTATTACCGCTAGGCGTCGTTTTACGCCTATGTTAGTACTTCTCGTTATACTAGTTATTAATTAGTAATATAGGGCTAGCCTATATATAGGTATACCTATTAATTCGACTTTAATTCCGTTTCCCTAATCCTTTATATCTACGTAATTTTATTAATATTAATTCCTAGTTCTTTTTAAAACTATCGGTTACTAATAGCTATTAGTTTATTAATTTTTATTTATATTATTAATATAAATATCCATATTATATCGTATACTATATCGTCGAATCGCTACGCCTAGGTATCCTAAAATACCTTTAGTATAATGAATTATTAATATTTATATATTTAATTTATATCGATTAATAGATTTAAAGGAAAAAAGAAGCTATCGTAAGGTCGGTTAAGGTATAATTATTATTAGCCTTTATCCGCCTTTAGTATTAGTAAGGAAATAACGGGTCGTATAAGTTATCGTAATTTATATTAAGGCGTTCGTACGTTTAGTTTATATAGTAAATAAATAACTATAAGGGGGCTACTTTAATCGCTATAAGCTTTGTTTACTCGTACGAGATATATTATATTATTAGCGGTTCGGGAAAGCGGTTAGTATCGAGGGCTAAGTATTATTTCTAGTAGCAGTAGTATTACGACGAAAGTTCTCCGGGTTTTACGGGTTTCTCCGTATAGTAGATAAATAACCATACGAGGGATGTCCTAATCGGTATAAACGCGGTTTAGTCGTCGTATTATATCGTAATATCGATAGTTTATTAGCGTTATAAGTATTAAGGGCTAGGTAGTATCCTAATAATAACGGTATCGTTATAAAAGTTCCCGGGCTTATACGTACCTTCTTATAGTAAATAAATAACCATAAAGCGGGATATTTTATTTAACGTAAAACGCGGATTACTTCGCGGGTTAAATAGCGGCGCCGACGGCGATCGGTATTCTTTAAATCTTAATAACGTAATAAAAACTCCGTAAACTAAAGGTTAAAGGGTCGAAAAAGTTATAGGGTAGTCGCTACTAAGGAGGTATAGAGCGTACGCGATGCTAAAAACCCGGATAGGTTTATTCGAAAGTATACTTTATCGAAGACTATAATACGTACGATAGTCTAAGATAAATAAAACTAATATCGCTATATTAATCGGGAGGTAAGGAATCTAATGTAGTTATCGTATCTTAGCTATGCCTCTTAGTCGTAAAAATATAGTAGTCGCTAGCCCGAAGGCATAAGAAGTAAGGAAAGAAAAGGGGCAAAACGCAAAAGTTACTTATTCGGCTATAGCGGTACGACGAAGTAACTTAAGCGCTTATAACTAAAATAGATATATTAATCGGAAAACGACGAATCTAATAATAAAAACGAATCTTTAATTAAGGTAAAAATAGTAAAGATAATAATCTAGCTAGGTAATGAATTAAATGATAAGTATGGCATATCCCGTACTTACGGGAGCTATAGTTACTCTATATAGGCATAAGGCCTATCGTAGCGTATTACGTAATGCATTAAGAGGGCATGTCTTACCGCACTACTATACTAGTTGATTAATTAAAGGTGTAAAAACTAAACTATTAAAAGGGCTTAAATATAGCGTTTTACGAATAGTTAGCTATTGCGTGTTTTTCTTTAATTCTATTAATCATAGGGCTCCTTTCTTAATGCCTAATTCCTTAGGTACCATACTACTCCTCCTCTTACGAAAGGATCGTTCCTAATCCTTAACGGGCGCGTCTTACGATAATTTTTAGTATTAAGCCTTATTGATATTATTTTTACGTAATCTTAAGTTAATCTCTTAACCGCTAACGATCCTACTTTAGTAAGCGTTTACTAGCATACTATAAACTACGTACGGGATGCTTATCGTTAACGTACGCCGGAAATAGGTTAGTTTCGTTATATTTACTCGGTATTTCGATACCTCCGGGGCTCCTTATCCTATACGTATTACCGGCGTAATAGCTTACGATTACTTACGGGCCGTCGTAATAAGGTTCGTATTTACCTAACCTTTAGCGAACTCTTAGTACCTAATTTCCTAGAGCGTAAGTCCTAATAAGTCCTTTCTTTTCCTATAGGTAGGCTCGTATCTAATCTCGCGATGCCTTTAGGCTGTTATAGTAACTTCGAGCTATCGGCGCTTCGTATTACTTCGCTAGCTGCTATACGAACTATAGCTCCTCTTCCTCCGTCGCTTCGCGAACGTATTCGGCGAATTCTACTTATTGCTACTCTTATAGAGGCTACGTACCGAATATAAGGAAGAAACTACTATAGCCGTTTAGCTTTAGCGTTTTATTATATATCGTAAGGGCTCGACGTAAGAGATTAGGAAGGCTTCGTATTATTAGATTCGCTTAATATTCTCGTAGTATTATACGTTTAACGTTACCGTTAGCTTTCTCGACCTTACCGTTACCTTTAGGGCGTAACGGTATAATAAGTTTTACGACGGAATTATATTAACGATGCTATTAGATGGCCTCGTCGCTCGTAAACGCTACGCCGTTATTACTTATTTATTCGCGGAAATATCCGAAGGTTTCGCCGATGCGAGTTAACAGCGGGATATAATCTTTAAACGCGATTAACGGTACGACCTTGCCTTCGATTTATCCGATAACGTATTCGACGGTAATAAGTAACGTCGATTAACTAATAAACGTATAATTAATTACTTATTTCGTAAGCGGCGTAGGCGGTAGAATAATTTATAGGTCCGGTAGCGTTAGATCCGGCTTTTTTATAAGCTAATAGGTCGGGTATTTTATAATAATTTACTATACCGCGAACGTAATCTCGGGATATTAATATAGCCTTAGAGTTTCCTTAAAGATAACTCTTATTATAGTATGCCTTCGATCGTAATATACGCCTCGTAGCTTTATTAATAGTTTATCGTATTCGATAACGCTCTAAAGGCTTACCGCCTCGTTAGTTATTCCGGTAGCGTATAGTAGCTCTCCTTAAGCTCTAGTATACTAGTTAACCTTATATAGTTTCCCTTAATATATTACGAAGTATTTTTTAATTTAATCCTCGCTAAAAGCGCTCGGCGGCGGCTACCGAAGCTAAAGGTATTCGTAGATCGCTTAGATATCGAGACGCGTAAGTTCGTAGGGATGCTTAATAACTTTTCCGGGTATCGCTTCTTCCGTAAACGGTAATATTCCGTTTATTAGTATCTCCGAATTATTAAGTAGCCTTAATAAGTAATCGGCTAAAACGTTAGCTTTTCTAACTTTATAAACGATCCTAACGCTATAATACTTAATAATATCTAGAAAACGTATAATTCGGATAAGCTACTTAGCTTTAGTATTAATAGTTTTTAATAACTTATAATCCGTAATTACCGTAACGTTTCCTCCTTTTACTTAGTAGCGTTAGTATTAGAGCGTTAATAAGATATATAAGAGCTTTCGCTCCTAAGCGGAGTAGCAAGACTACGTTTCCGTAAGCTTCCGCGAAAAGTACGCTATTAAATGGAGTACTTATTAGTCGCCGTAAAGATAAGGCTATTATAATACCGCGCCGATATCCTTTTAGCTAGAATCGGTATCGATAATAAATAAACGCCTTTAATTATAATCTTTTATTACGGGTACCGTTATAATCTTATCGCGGATTAGCTTCCATGCTACTATAGCTTCGTCGTTTAGCTTTACGGAAGCGTTTTTAGGTCCTTTTATTACGTCCGTAAGGGATAAGGAATGCCTAGCGAAGTTCTTAATAAGATACCGAAGGTAGCTTATTACGTAGATAAAAGCTTTAATTTCCGTAGTCGTTATTAGCTAAAGTCGATTTCTAATAGTAGCGATCTTCGCTAAATTAGCTTAGATACTATCCTTAAAGATAAGAAAGCCTAGGAGTACGTCCTTCCTAACGAATAACTATAATTTTCTAGAGTTAATTATTATACCGTATAGGGCGAGCCGGGCGAATAATAGTCTTACTCTTTCGTCGAGCTATTTTAAGGTATCGCTTTAAATAGCTACGTCGTTTAAAAGGCTAGCTACGAATTCTTAAAGTAGCTCGAGAATTTCTTCCATAAAGGCTTAAAAGATAGCTAAAGCGTTAGTTAACCCTATAGGCATTATAGTTTATTCGTAGATACCGAAAGATATTACGAAAGCTATTTTCTCGTAATATTCGTCGGCGATACGAATATACTAAAAGCCGTTAAGTAAGTCGATAAACGTATACTATCGATAGCCTACTACTTTATAGACTTAGTTTATAGCGTTAAGTAAAAGGTAAGCGTACTTCTTAATACGTTTATTTAATTTACGATAGTTATAGTAAAAGCGCTAGATAACGTTTTAGTCGGTTTTCTTTGGTATTACCGTTTAGTTAGGAGCCTTCTTAGGCGTAAGTAGTAATAGAGATACCTACGGGCTCTTGCTTTTACGTATAATCGTACCCTCGTACTTCTTAACGAAATCTCGTAAGGCCTGCTTTTATAATAGGCTATATCTTTTTAGCGGTAGTTTTACGGGAGCGTAATTATTAGTATTAATATAATACCGTATCTTCGCGCCGATATCCGTTCGTTTCTTATTAGGATTAAATAAGCCTAGGAAGTCCTTAGCGTAACGTTCTAGATGCTCGTTAACGATAGGGTTAGAAACTAAGGTATCCTTATGCTATCTAATGCCGGATATAGGCTCGCTCGATATAAAGGCTAGGTCTCCGACGACCTAGGTAATTAATAAGTTAATAAGTTAAAGTATCGGATAACTATCGTATCGATCTAGGGTAATTAATTTATTTCCTATGGCATTATATTTATAATTAATACCTTACTTATAAAACATACTCTTACCGATCGTAAGGTCTCCTAGGAAGGTACCGTTAGGTACGATCCCGGCGGATAACGTAAAAGGATTAAATCATCCGTCGGATATCTTAAATCGAGCCGTTACGATGGCATTATATATTACCGTAGGTCCTATACCGTTAATGCTTCGTATAGCGGATCGTCGTTTCGATACGTATAGCTTTAGGCTTACTATAACTACCTCCGAGATATAGTAGGTAACGTAACCGTAGTCGAAGAATACTATAATCGTTTAGCCCGTTATCGTTTTAATATGGAATAAGTTATAAGGCTCTCTAGCGTCTTTTCGTAACGGTTTATCTCTATATAGTAGTAGTTTATCGCCGGCGTTTACTTCGACCTAGTAAACGCGGCTATCCTAAGCCTTAAGGTCTTCGAAGATACCTTTTAGCTACTCCTTAACTTTAGAGTTATCGAGGATATCCTTAGGACTACGGTCGTCTTCGTTATCTTCGTCGGGCTCGTAATCGGTAGCGACGTAGCTTCGCTTTTTTTTACCTTTACCTTTACTCTTATTCTTTTACTTGTTATATATATTATTAATCTTTTTAGCGAAATTACTACGTTCGGCGGTTATTACGTTATATAAGGTACCTTTAAACGTAACCTTTTTACCCTTAGCTAGCTACTAGCGTAAGAATTTTAGTAGTTACTTATAGTCGTAAGCTTAGTATTCCTTCTTTCCGTAGTTAAAATACTCGCTTTCGGATACCTTAGTTATAAAACCGTTCTCTTCGTTAGCTACGTAAACCTTACGATCGTCGGTTCTTAGATCGGAGATCTAGGATACCTTAGTTACCTTTAGGAAGGTATCTCGGGTATCTAGCTACCGAATCTAAGCTATGCCTAGTTTCGACGACGTAGCTACCGATATATCTAATTAATAAAACGAAGCGGAGCTGCTATATAGCTATATTATAATTACTAGCGTACCGTAGACTTTAGCTTTAATCGCCTTACGCGTAAGAGATCCTACGTAGCGGAGCATACGCTCGATAATATCGTACGTATTTTATATAGGAAAGCCGTTTTCTATAACTATTTAAATATTAGGTAGGTAGTTACGGATTAAATCGAGGACTACCTCGCGGATCTATACTATCTACTATCCCTAGTAAGGTAATTTATAAAATGCCTTACGTAAGCGGCGTACGAAGTTAATAATGCTTTCGTCCTAGAAGGATAGTAACGTCGTAAGCGACGTTACTAGGCTATAAAGTACGTAATAATCGGCGAGTACTTAGAGGATGCCTTTTACGAAGGTTACCTACGAAGGTAGGTGGTTTCGAGCGAAGATAGCGACCTACTAAAAGTCGCCTATTAATTCGATCCTTATTCGTTACGTTTAGTAGTTATATAGGACCTATACGCCCTAAAGACGGTTTTAAATATCGTTTAGTTTCTAAAGGGTTATATTATCGGCTTATATTAATCGATGGTTTAAAGGTATTACGACTTTATTCTTATTATCCGATAAATAAAGGTATATTACTTCGCTAGGGAGGATTATTCCCGGCTATAGGGCCTTAATTCTTACCTTCTGCCGCGTAAACGCTACGCCTAGCGCCGTATATCCGTAAAAATTAATTTTTCCCGACGTATATCGTAGGCTAGGTTCGGCCTTTTATACGGGTAGAAACGATACCGGATACGTAGCTACCGTTATTAACGGCGGCGGCCTAACCGGCGGAACGGCATAGGGAGTTACTAAAGGTACGGCGGGATAGGCAGTAGGAGGTACTACGGGAGGGGCAGTAGGAGGTACTATAGGAGAAGCGATAGGAAGGGTTATAAGAGGAGCCATGCCTATTATTAAAGATAAGGCTTAAGTGGGAGCTAAGCCTTAAGAACCATACTATAGGATAGCCTTAGACCTAGGTTATTTAGGCTATTATTACCTCGTATCTCTTAAGACCTTACCTATCGGCGGTAGAGTAAACTAAGTAGCCCTAGCTCGTATAAGAGAGCTTAAGGTAACCCGTTTAAGTAACTAACTTATGGATTAATTAATCTTACGATCCTTACGCTTTAAAAGGAGTTTTATTATTTATTATAATTAGTATTCGAAACGCTTGTCTATACGCCGATCGAGGTTCTATTATTATTATTCGAAACGTTCGTCGAGGCGTTATTCGAGGCTCTACTCGAGGCTAGCTCGAAACTCCTCTATACGGGAGGTCGTTTTTATACGGAAATTACGAGCTAAAAGCTTCATTCGCTTATAAGTACCGTCTATTATTCTGCCGTAGGTAATTCGATTACCTATAAGGGCTTTTAGGTCGGTAGTAGGCTCGGCGCTCGTTTCTACGGGCGGTAAGGACTCGGGGATAGGCGGTAAGGATATCGTAAAGTATTAGGAACGGCTCGTAGAGCCGTAGAAAGATTAAGAATAGCTTTAATTACTATTAATCGATTAATAGCTATACTATTAGCGTTTTACTTATAGTAAATAGCTATTTATACGTTTTAGTAGCGGTTTCTTTCGTAGCCTCGCTACCTTAATCTTAAGGTATATAGCGTTTTACGAATAGTTAGCTGTTGCGTGTTTTTCTTTAATTCTACCAATCACAGGGCTCCTTTCTTGATGCCTGATTCCTCAGGTGCCACAGTAGGTACCGTATACCCCGTACTTCCGCTCGTTAAACTAAAGCCCGAAAGTAATTATCGGCCGGTAGCTCCGGGGTATCGAAGGAATTCGGGTAATAAATTAATAGCGCTAGGTATATAGCTTTTAATATTAATAAGATCTATTAATCGAAGGCTAGATTAATTAATAATAAGATAATTCGTAACGTCCGGTTTTATTTTTTAGGTAGGCCGGCGGTCGGCCGGTATATCGCATAGGAGATCCTAAGTAAGGATTTTTAAGAGGTTACCTACTTTTAAAGCTATGCTATATCCCCCGCCCGTTACGTCTAGTCCTCTCGCCGTCGGACGTTATTTATAAAGATTAATAATAAGGGCCCGGTTAGTAAGTATTTCCGTCGATTAGCGATAGATCCTCGTTACGTCGTTAGTTTATTCGTTTAATAATATAAGGTACTTAACGAGGTACCTTATTAGTACTACGAGCGCCGGCTCGCCTCTTCCGATACCGCTAAATACGTAGGCATATAGCCGTTCTTTTCCTATCGTTTCCTAGCCTCCGATCGTATCTTTAAGTACTCCTACGGCGTCTGCCTCTTCTTTATTAACGGGGTATATTATAAATTTCGTAACGAGCGGTTTACCTACCTACGGGTAAGGATAAATCGCAACCCCCTTCTAATAAAGGATCTAAGCCAGGCTATATACCCGCTTATAATATAAGTAACGGGCGAAGAGTTACTAGCTATAATAGACTCGAAGATCGCTACGTTCCGGAGGTCGGGAAGTAAGTAAGTTTTTTTTTTTTAGTTTTCTTAATGGCTAGTAAGTAAGGGATAGGGTAAGGGGACTAAGAGGAAAAGAGAGGCACTAATCGGCGGGTATACATTACTTTTAGCTTATTCTTAAACGCGTATTCCTTTTCTTTTCTTTTTTCTTTTGCTTTTATTAATATGAATTACTTTCCTTACTTTCCCTTTAAATACTAAAATATACTTATGTTAAAATATAATAGTTACGTAATACTAAGATGTTAGTATCCCGGATTCCTAGCGATATACGTAAAGGATAATTTATCTAAGTATAGGAACGCGTTAATCGGCGTTAATAATCTATAGAAACATACTTTCTTTTAAGGTAAAAGATAAGGGAAAGGGCGTATCTATTAATGTTATAATTTAAGGTACTAATTTCGTATATAGGCTACCGGTTTAATAACCATATAGGAATAACTTCTTTCCTCCCTTACTTAGGAAAGCGACTATATATTAAGCTCCTAGGCTTTATTACTCTTCGATCGGTATAGGTAGGTTATTTTAGGATACTATAGCCTTATCGTATTATAATAAGAGGATTATTTATTAAGTCGGGTCGATCTTCTTAATCCGGGTTTATCGTTAGGTATAACTTCGTATCCTTTAAGCTTTTTATTTAATATTTCTACTATAATTCGTACCTTATCGTTCGGGGCTAATCATTCTTCTTCTTCGTCGTCGATTACCGAAGGTATAAGCTCTAGGCCTTTTTTAGCTTAAGGGTCGTTAGTAGTCGTCGATTCCTAGTCCTTATATTTAGTCGGTAATAGGCGTATAATTTATTCGTCCTCCTCCGGGTTCTTTAGCTCTTAAAACCCGTTAATATCTTAAATAAATTTCCGTAATTTATAGCCTAAAACTAGGTATAATAACGTAACTTTATCCGGTTCTTTAAGCTTATAACGACTATAGCCTAAATCTTCGGCGATTAAGTACGGTTCCTTTTAATAGTACTTTAGTTTTACGGCTATCGACTTATTTATATATCGTAACGTATCGTATAATAATACGAGGTCGTCGGTTTTTAAGGGCTTTTTTCGTATCTAATAAGCGTTTTTCTCGTCCTAATACCGGGTAGCTTTCTTATGTTTAGCCGCTAAAACCTTAGCTACGGTTAATATATCTTCCTAGCGTCTTTCGATTAATCGTACGCGTATAACTAAAAGCGATTCTCGGTTTAGGATATTCTTTTAATTTATAATACGCTAGATCGGAATAACGGTTTCTATCGGAATAATAACCTTACGCTTATATATTAATTCGTATAACGACATTCCGTATAAGCGCGTTAAAGTCCTATCTACCTATATAATTACGCCTAATAGATTCGTTTACCTCCGATTACTATCGTTTATACTTTTTATAAGGCCTTCGCGAATTACTTTATACCTAACCTCGACTATATCTTAGGATTACGGGAAATAAGTAATACTAACTTTAACTTTAATACCGACTAGCTCTATTATTATACGGACCTTCTTTTTATTCTCGGAATTATTATTATATTTAATTATTAGGGGTACGCCGTATTATAAGAATATCTACTTCTAGAGGAACTTAACGATCGTCTTAGAATCTATCTTTTTAATAACTCGGGCTTCGAGAAAGCCGGATAATTCGTTTCGTACTTCGATTATTACGATAAATCCGTTATTTATTAATATATATTATACGTTTATTACCTAATAAGTAAGAACGTTAACTAGCTCGTTATATAAAGCGAGGTCGACATTCTAGATATTATTTCCTTTTTAATATTTAAGATACGATTTAACTTTTCGGGCGACGTATTCGAATATACCGCGTTAATAATATAGTTTAATTATTCGATCGTAGGTCGAAATACGTCTTCTATAGCCGAAATCCTCGTAATAATCCTTAACTATAGCTTTACGTAGTTTCTTTTAATCGATAACTCGTCGTATATTCTTATACTTCTCGGGCTTTTTCTATAGGATATCCTCCGAAACGACGTATTTAAGCGCTTCCTTCTTAAACCGGATCTATCGCTTTTAATACCTTATTAATCGGTTATCTTTTAATCGGCTAAGTAGTTAAAATCGCGTAAAAAACGTTACTATTTCTTACGATTTTATCGATTATTTTTCCGGCGGTTATAACGGTAGGGCTTTATCGTTAAATTACTCGACGACGTTAAGTAATACGACTATATTCGCGTATATTATATTAAGCTATATATTAATAAAATCCTTTATATCGCCTTCTTATTAATCGTCGTCGTCGTCGCTTAGGTTACTAGGTTTATATAAGAAACCGTTTATAACGGAATATCTTTTACCGGGTATATATTAAATATCGAAGTTAAATATCTTACTATAAGTTATTTACCTAATAAGGATAGCGCCTAGGAAACTAAAGAATCCGTCGTTAAGTTAGGCGATTAATACTTTAGCGTTAGTTTTAAGTACGAAGTAGATACCGTAAAGGTAGTTTCGAAGCCGTCGTAAGGACTTAACGACTCCTAGATACTTTCGTTTCGTAGCGTCGTAATTTAACTCGGCCCTTCTTTAAATCCTTAACTCGTATCTCGAAGGTTTAAAGTTACCTTTGTCGTTATCCTAACCTAATACGTAGCCTTAATCGTCTCTTAATATATCGACTTTTATTCGGATTAACTATTCGATAATATAGTTTAAAATAATTAATACCGGTACGTTAATAAGAGTAGTTTTAAGCGAATTTATAATATATTATTAATCGATATCTTAAATAAAGTATACTCCTTTACGTATTAATATTAGAAGGGATTTAGTAACTATAGCGTAATAATCGATCTATATTCTAAAGAAAACCGTAATACCGATAAAAGACCTTACTTCGTTTATGTTCTTATATAACTTTTATTTTAAGATCTTAACTATCTTCGCTTCCGAGGACTTTCTACCGTTTATACCGTATAGATATCCGACGATTACCGTACTACCTTTATACTAAATAAACTTAACGGCGTTAATAGTAATACCGGTTAATTCGAAGTTTAGAAAAACGGCGTCGATATTCTTTAAGTACTTAAAAATAAAGCGTTATATTCCCGGAAAAGCCTCTTAATTATCGTATTTCGATACCGGTCCTTTAATACTAACGTCGTCGAAGAAAGGCTCGTATTTAATAGGAATTAAATCGTAAAGAATTCGTATAACGGCTCGGAAAAAAGCGGTAACTAAGTTCGTCGCGCCTTATAATAAAATCGTTATACGTAAAAGGCTAATAGGAGTAATAAACGTAGTTAGGTTACGGCTCGTTTCCGTTAACGTTATTTAATCGTACCCTAAGAAAAAGTCGACGATTATAAGGATTAAATATATAGCGAATTCTTAGGTAAAGGAGTCTTTATTTCGGAATAGGAAAGCGTCGTAAATGATTTAGGCGTTAAGTATTATTATAGAGTTAATAAGTCGTAAACTATTATCTTTCTTTTCGATTACGAATTACGTATTTCGATAAGAACCGTAACTCTCTTCTAGGATTCCGTTCTTTAGTCGTATACGTAAGATTTCGATTACTCGTTCCTTAAGGGATACCGGGATAGGAATGCCCTTAGCCTATTAAGCGTTATATAATACCGTCCTAATCTTATAGTCGGGGTAAACCTTAGGTCGGATTTTCCCGATTTTAGAAAAATCCTAGGCTAAGGTTATCTCTCTTCGGTATAGGATCTTATTAAATGCGTCTTTCTCTTAATCGGTTAATTCCGTATCTAATAAACCTACTTTAATAACGTTAAGTTTTTTCGTTATTAATCTAATACTTCGGGAGTTATTAGCAAATCTTAATATAATATTCTTATAGGATTTATCGCGCTATAATACCTCTAGCGGTTTGTATTTCGACTTAACCTCCTTTATTACCTAATCCTTTTAATCGAATATTCCTAGCGGTATTTAACCGTTTAACGATACGTAATCTACGGGCTAAACTTTACGCGACTTAAACTTATATATAGTATTAATTAAAAACGTACGTTTAACTTAGTAAGTTAATTTCGAAATAAGGGCTAAGTTTTACTTATATTATTTCGATTCTTACGTCGTATATCGAATTACCTTCGTAACGGCTTTACTAAAGACGTAAAGGAATTCTTCGTTACTTAATCTAGCGATCGCTTTATTTCCCTTATCTAGGTTAAGTTCGAGGGCCGATAAATCCTTAGCTTCGGAGATAGGTACTACCTCTATATCGTCGTTATAAAAGCGGGTATAATTAATTTTAGCTTAAAGGCTAGCGTCGGTCTTAAGGTACTCGGTTAGGAACGCGTTTTTAGGCTTATATACGCTATTTAAGCGGTTTAAGGTATTAATAGCATCTAGTTTTCCTAATCGCCGAATATAAGGCTTAGTAGCGTATCGCTTGTTAAGTTAATAACGAGAGGAATTATTATCCGGGCCGAGCTAAAGTTAACGGTTCCTATAAAGGTACTTCCGTCGAATTCGAGTTTTATACGGGACTAAAAGATAAAGTTTATACTAAGTAATAAGGAATAATTAACGAACCTATTTTTAACGACGTAAATTAGTAAGCGAAGGTAATAATTAGTAAGTTAAATAAAACCGTCGATTATTCTTATATATAAGGTCTTTATAGAGGATCTAAAACCTCGCTATATCGCCTTAGTACCGGTTATAAGGAGACGCTACTTCTTTACGTAGCTTTCTACGATTATATTAAACTACGCCCCTATGTCGATTACCGTAAATACGAGAGCTTCGTTTCCGTTAGGTCCTACGTTAATTACTAGCTTAGGGAAAGGTTAGATATAGTTTTTAATATCCTTCGCGATAATAGAATTTACCGCTATTTTATTCGAAGGATTAATAAATAAGGCGGTAGTTTACGGTACGCTAGGTATTTTAACGCTTTCTTCCTAATTCTTTTATACTTATTTCTTTATAATCTTAATAACCTTAAGTTAACCTTCGTTAATTTCTATAACGCGTATCGTAAGGTACTTAACTACTTATTCCGAAAACCCGGGTATAAACTTAATTAAGTCGTCTTACGAAACCTCGAAGCGTTTCTTATTATTCTTATTAATTTTATCTAGCTAAAGCTCTCTTAGTAGCTCGTTAATAGTCTTCGCCTTCCTAGCTAGGTCGTTCGTATTCGAAGTAATGTTCTTACCGGCTTTAGTCGGTTTACGCTTAGTTTATAACGATAGGACTTCTATATCCTCTTAATCGGGTACTTTTCTTTTAATATATTCGCCGTTAGGACTTCTAATTCGCTTAATTACGTTAACTTCGATTAAATTCGTCTTAATAATATCCTTATAATAATAAATACCTTCGTCGTTAATAAAACCCTTTATTTAATTATAACCTAAGATTCCCGTTTCGTATAACTCGTAACTATATTTACGCTCGATTATTTAAATAACGTTAATCTCCGATATAGCTCTTAGTATCTCTTCTTACTTCGGTATTATATCCTTATTCTTAAAGTATCGCGGGTCGAGGAATATAAGCTTTAGTTTTCCGGCTAGATAATAATATGCTATCCTACGTACTTACTCTAGAGATTCCTTACTTTAATATACGTAAAATAAAATATAATAAGCGATCGGTTCTCCTTTACGCTTAGCTTAAGTAATAATCGATCCTAGGATTAATATTAATTCTAGCTTATCCGGGTTTCCGTTCTCGAAGTAATATAATCGCTTATTATTCCTATAGCAGAACCGGTTCTACGTTATATCCATTAGTAGCGGGTAGCGGCTATAATTATAAAGCCGATTAAAAGTATTATAAAATTAATATTTAAATTCCTTATAATTATTCGTTTAAGTTAATAAAATCTTACTACGTATGTTTCGGTAGTTTAATGTAGTATTACGTCTAGAGCTTATTAGGGTTTTTCCGTTAGTTTATAGGTTATAAAGACTTAAGTTCCGAACCGCGTTTACTAAGAATAGGTTTTCCTATTAATATTATTAATCGGCGCCGTACGTATCCCTAAGATCATAAGAGTTATTTTCTTAACGGTAGTTTTACGAAGTTATTTTTATTTTTAAAGCGTTAAGTCGGTCGTAAAGGGCCTATATACTAGCTTTCTAACTAGTACTTAGGTAGCCGTAAAAGGGTCTAGGTTACGAGGAAGGCGGTAGTAGAAGTATCTAAAGGCTAAGAGTCGTTAATCGTTATATTATTTACATTATAAACTTCTCGGGTTCTTCGAAAGTTACCGCTTTTTACTATCGTCGTTCTTCGGCTTAGGCCCTATCGGTAATTTATATTACTATACGACGTTCCGCTTACTTATAAAGCTAGGTATAAAGAATCCGATAATCGATATTTCCGATCTTATTATAATTATAATCTTTCGTTTTATAGAACTTTATAATTAAGGATATCCGGAATTTATCGGTTAGGTATCCTACTTTTTAAGGAAGCTTTTTATTATCGTTTACGAGCTTGAAAAGGCGTTTATAGTTTATAAGATATATAAAGATCGCCTCGGGATCGTTAATTACGTTACCTCGTTTTAGTTATACGAGTTTATATTTAACGTTAGCTTAACTTAGTTTATCGGTAATCCTAAAACGGTACTTTAAGGCTATAACGATAACTCTTTAAATCGTTTAATCCTTCGTAACGTCGTTAATACGCTCCCTAATAATTTCGATCGTAATTTATTCGCCGATCTTCTTAATCTTATCGTCGTCGCTTATACGATAACGGTTAAATAATTAATCTACCCTCTTTAGTTATTAAGTTACGTTATATTTATTAAACTTAAGCCTAAAGTAATCGGTAGGGTTTAGGAATCTAATAATTAGCATTACGATAATCGGGATAATTACCGGTATATTTTAGCTAGTAAAGGCCTCGTTATTATTATTTTAAGATAATACCATAGGAATTAGCGGAATAAGTATAGAGCCGCGGTTAAGAGGTAACTAAGTAAGAGTTTTATCGTCGTCCTCCTCCTCTTCGGGCGGATATAAGGACGGAAAGTTAATATCGACTCTTAAGGTCTTTATTAGTGGTTTAATCTTTACTACTTCGGATCTTAATAGCGATTTATTCCGTTTCCTAGCTATGGACTTTATTTAGTTTAACGGTATAAGGTATAAAGTAGAAAGGGGGATAGTAAGGGTCTTATTATCTAATATAAGGGTAAAGGTAAGATAGCTATTATTTATATCCTAATACTTTTCCTTTAGTATAGGTATATTATTATCCATTATACTATCCCGATCGATAGGGTCCGGGTACTATACGAGCTTTTCTAGTCGGCTAACGCCTAACTAAAGTACGATACGTATTCCTTAAATTAATAGTTTAATTATTATAAATAAATCGACGATAATTCCTTTTATTAAGGTCTAGAACTCTTAACGTATAACCTTCGTTAAGGTAATACGTATAAGGGATAGATCCTAAGTAAAGAATCGCGTTAAATACGATACCGGTTATAGCTATAAGCCGGTTTCGATTTAACGGGAGCTATTTAATAATATTAACGGTATTATCGCTAGGCGCCGCTTTACGCCTATGTTAGTACTTCTCGCCATATTAGTTATTAATTAATAATATAAGGCTAGCCTATATATAAATATACCTATTAGCTCGACTTTAGTTCCGTTTCCTTAATCCTTTATATCTACGTAGTCTTATTAATATTAATTCCTAGTTCTCCTTAAAACTATCGGTTATTAATAACTATTAGTCTATTAATCTTATCTATATTATTAATATAAATATCTATATTATATCGTATATTATATCGTCGAATCGCTACGCCTAGGTATCCTAAAATACCTCTAGTATAATAAGTTATTAGTATTTATATATTTAGTTTATATCGATTAGTAGGTTTAGAGGGAAAAAGAAGCTATCGTAAGGTCGGTTAAGGTATAATTACTATTAGCCTTTATCTGCCTTTAATATTAGTAAGGGAGTAACGGGTCGTATAAGTTATCGTAATTTATATTAAGGCGTTCGTACGTCCTCTATATAATAAGTAAATAACTATAAGGAGGCTGCCTTAATCGCTATAAGCTTTGTTTACTCGCATAAGATATATTATGCTATTAGCGGTTCGAGGGAGCGGTTAGTATCGAAGGCTAAGTACTATTCCTAACGGCGGTTAATATTACGACGAAAGGTTTCCTAGGCTTACGGGTATCTCCTTATAAGTAGGTAAAAGGTTATACGAGGTTTACGCTAATCGCTATAAGCGCTATTTATTCGTCGTATCGGATCGTAATATCGATAACTTATTAACGTTATAAGTATTAAGGGCTAAGTAATATCCTAGCGGCTATAATATCGTAATAAAAGTTCCCGGGCTTATACGTACCTCCCTATAGTAGATAAATAACCATAAGGCGGGATACTTTATTTAACGTAAAACGCGGACTACTTCGCGGGTTATATAGCGGCGCCGACGGCGATCGGTATCCTTTAAATCCTAATAGCGTAATAAAAACTCCGTAGATTAAAGGTTAAGGGGTCGAAAAAGTTATAAGGTAATTGCTACTAAGGAGGAGTAAAGCGTACGCGATATTAAAGACCCGGATAAGTTTATTCGAAAGTATATTCTATTAAGGACTATAGTACGTACGATAGTCTAAGATAAATAAAACTAATACCGTTATATTATAGTTATCGTATCTTAGCTATACCCCTTAGTCGTAGAGATATAATAATCGCTAGCCCGAAGATATAAGAGGTAAGGGAAGAAAAGGGGTAAAACGTAAAAGTTACTTATTCGGTTATAGCGGTACGACGAAGTAACTTAAGCGCTTATAACTAAGATAGATATACTAATCGGAGAACGACGAATCTAATAACAAAAACGAATCTTTAATTAAAGTAAAAATAATAAAGATAGTAATCTAGCTAGGTAATGAACTAAATGATAAGCATAACATGTCCCGTACTTACGGAAGCTATAGTTACTCTATATAGGCATAAGGCCTATCGTAGCGTGTTACGTAATGCATCAAGAGGGCATGTCTTACCGCACTACTACATTATATAAACCTTACTTATATAATAAGCGGTTATCTTGATAATAAGCGACCTTTATTTTTTAAGCGATTAGTCGCCTTTAAGGCGATTATGTCGGGGTATTAAAAGTCGTCGCTTTTTAGGTAGGCTTTAATTCCGTTAAGAATCGTCGCCCGTATAATAAGAAGTAAAATAACCTTTCTTTTATTTAATACTTACGTACTTTTCCTTTTTATACCTTGTAATTCCTATAAGTTAATATCTTTCTAATCGTAATTCTTAATATTATTTTCCTTCTCTTTAAGTTTTATCCTAAAAATCCAAAGATATATTTTTATTTTTCAGTTTTTTTAATATACTTATTATTTATTCTTTTCTTTATTAATCCGTTCTTAGTAAGCGTCGTCGCGATTAACTTGTATTTGATTTAATATTAATTATCGGTTTATAAGTACCTTACTTTCGTTATATTCGTCTATCCTTATCTTACCGTATTATTAAAGATGAAGATTCTTTTTTAAAATATTTATTTAAATTTTTTTACGATCGCTAAAAAGTTTTTACAAAAACGTTTAATCGTATTATCGAAAAAAATAACCGTATTAAAACCGAATTAATTGATATTAAAGGAAAGCTTAATTAAATAAAGCGTTAAATCTTTACCTTATGTAATAAAGCTATTGGTTTTCGTAAATAACGTCGTCGTATTGTCGATAATTTACGTTCCTTCGTTAAACGCGATTTATTAATTAAGAGGTTATTGTTACGATTCCTTTTAAAACTAAGCCCTCCAAATTAAAATCTGCTTTAAATCTTATATCGTCGGATTTCGATTAATTTATCTTTTAAGTCGATTAAAATTTTATCAATAAAAATCGCTAAACTTGTCTTAAATATTCGATAAATAATTAACCCATTTTTGTATACTTTCTTTTAATAAATATTCCATTTATTTAATGAAGTATTAAAATTAATTTCTTGCTTTCCGTAAGTCTAGAATCTTTTCGACTTCTAATTCTTCTTCCTCTATTTCTTCACTAGTTTCTAACCTAGCGTTTTTATCAGCGGGTTCTAATATATTAATATAAAATATCAAGTATATATTAAAGTTCTTAAGTAATTCTAATTCGTAATAAGTTATTTAATCTTTTCGAAGGCTTAAACTATTTCGTCCGTAAATTAAATTTTCTAACTTCCTTTCTCTACTCCTTTAATAAAACGTATTAATGGTTCTACTTCCTTCCTAAAGCTCCGAATAAGCGGTTTATGATAATTCGTAAAGCCGTAAAATATTTATATATCTAGAACTATCTTTAATAAGGGTTAGTTTTTAACTACTTCTCTCTGGAATTTTTACATCTTAATTTATTTTACGGATATTAAAAATCCTATATAATTTAATTTTTAAATATACTAATCGCTTTTTCTTAGGTTTACCGATAACTTAGCTTCCCTAAGTACGTTTAATATTAATTTTATATATTACATATATTCTTCGTAGGTTTCCGAGTATATAAGAATATCGTTTAAATATATGAAGATAAATATATCGAGGTATTTCTATTAATACTGTTAAAATTATATTCTGAAAGGTTATTAAAGCATTCGTAAGTCCTTATTATATGATAAGATACTCGTGAAATCTGTATTATATACGTAATACCGTCGTTCATTCGTCTCTTTTAATTACTTATATTACATAAAACCTCTTTAATAAATCTAAAGCTAAAAACTAATTTACCTTATTAATTTATTACTTTAAGTCTTTTAATAAGAAAAGAGATTATCCCCTTTTAATCGTTATATTATTTAAATATCGGTAATCTATTACTCGTCGGTATATTAATAATTTTCATTATCGTTGAATCGGGAGATCCCGTTCTTATTCTTCTTAGATATTATTAATACTAAATATCCTATTAATAATTCTAAGGATCGTATACATCCTTTCTTAAGCTTCTTCGTTAAACTTTTCTGTAATATATTTAATTTCGTTTCATTTATTAAGTAAAGTTTATAAAGTATCGGTTAGGCTCCTTCTTTTAAAGGTATATAATATATTTATATAGATTATGTATTCCTATAAGTTAATTAATTCCTTTCTTTTATGGAATAATTTCTTATAACTTACAAAATTCTTTAGTACTTTTATTATTCGGTTTAGTTTTTCTTCCTTAACGATTATTATAATATTAATATCTTATTGTTCGATTTCTAGCTCTTAGGAATCAATTTCATTTATATAACTAGGGTTTAACCGTCTTACGTTATCTATTAAACTCTTTTTTCAGCTCGCCTATCGAATAATTTCTTTTATTTAATCGATATAAATTTAAATTATTAACTTTCAGTTAAAGAATACCTAATGTTATATCGTATTATAGCTTAATAATATCTGAATAAATCCATTATAATCGTTTTAATATTTCAATAAAGAAATTAATAATTTCTTTTTTATTTGTTCTTTATCGTACGTAAATAATAATCTTATTATTATTAATATTTTATATTTCTTTTATTTTATTTTAAATGGCATATCGTATTTATTTATAATTCGTAGGTATATATAGTCGATATTTACTCCTAAATCTATTAACGCGCGGAATTCGTTTTCCTTATATTGGATTATAAGGTATAGTTTCCTACGATTTTTCTCTGGGGTATTTATTACCGCGAGCTTCCTTCCGGTATAAAGTCGGCTTCTCCGTTTTTTAATAAGGATTTATCTTATTTCTCGTTAATTCTTTTAATAATTCTTACCCTTATATCGTTTATAATTTACGTAGGAATATTATGCGTTTATTTCAAGAAACTAATCCTGATAATATCCCTTCGAAGATATTATTATTATAAATCCTTAATTCTTTTAATACTTAATATTAATATAATTAAAACCTCGATTATATAATATTAATAACTCGTTCGATATATATGACTAAAACTTATATCCTACTTTTTCTAAAAGATATATCGTATATCCGATTATTAAATAATATAATCAAAATATTAAGTAGTAGTAAAGGTAGTATAAGTTTAATAATTCTATTTATAAATATATTCTTAAGGAAATAATTCTTATTACTCCTTATATTTCTTTTATCGATCGGTTTAATACAGTTATATACTTCTTATTAACCTATAACGATTACGTATTATAAATAATTCTTCGAATAATTAATAGGTATAAATTAATAATATCGTTTCCCTACGAGTTTATGTTTATTTTCTTTTGCTATACTTATCGTTCCTTTAAATATCGTTTAATTGTTATTATATGTAAATACTATACCGAGGATAATTCGTTCGTTATTAACTATAGATCCGATAGTTTTACTATATTAAAGGCTTTAATAAAATAACTAATCTATCGAGCTTTCTCTTCCGTATTTATCGTTATTACTTTAATATCTTAATAAATATTTATCGGTAGGATAAAGATATAGTATTACTCCTAACGTCCTTTCTAATTTTAAAGCTTCCCACCGTAATATTATCGGCATTCGTTTCTAAAGTTATTATATATCCTTCTAATATTATATCGGACTATATACGTAATATAAACGTTTATTATAATTAAAGATTCTAATTCTGTTTATTTTTCGTAGGATCGTTATATTCGTATACTTATTTAATTCGATATAACTTTCGTCCCAACTAATACTTTAATTATCCTAATTAATAAACTAAGATTTTATAAACCTTTTTTTATCGCTATTAAGTATTCTCAAGTATTCATTTATAAGTTTTTATTATTCGTCGTTAGAGGTTAATTCGTTTACTTTTTCTATTATTAATAGTCTTTCTTAAGATATTTTAATTATTAGGTCCGGAAATATTTCCTTAATTAAAATTAACTACTTAATTTCGTTTATTTCTTTCCTAAGTTAGGCTTTCGCTTTAATTATTCGTTCTTCGAAGTTCCGAATTATTTATTTTACGTATTCGGTTAGTTTAATTAATTCTTTTAAAATTAAGTCTTCTACCGAATTCTTTAATACGGTAATAAATATTAAGGCTTTAGATTCTATGGGTAACCATTCTTTATTAAGCTACCCTTAATTTCCTTCTTTGATTTATTACCTATTAAATTTCCTAACGTAAATACTTCCCTATTATTATCGTCGTCGATACCGAGGTCTTGAAGGTTACGGGCGAGTTCGGCTCCTTTTCTTTCGAGGCTTTTTACTTGTGTAAAACTCCTAAGGTTTTCTTTCGGTAGTTCTTCTTCCGAAAACGCTAGACTACTTAAGGAATCGTTATTAATTAAAATCCGTAGCTCGTCTTCGCTCGCTCGTAAGTTATTATTAAGCTATCCGTTTTCTTAGAGAATATCGCTTATTCCTTTCGATGCTTAATTCCGTAATCAAAGAGTTATTAAAAAATTATAACCGTATTATACTTATTAATAATAATAAATAATAAGGATACTTATTTTAATATATTAAAAGATCGGTAATAATTATATAACTTATACTTTATATATTTTTTAATCTTACGGTTCGAGGTACGTATTAATGGTAGATTATATACTAAAAATTAATAATTAAAGAGTTAAAAAGATTAATAAAACGAAAAAGATATTCTATCTTTTATATAAGCCTTACCTATATAATAAGCGGCTATTTTAATAATAAGTAACCCTCGCTCTATAAACGATCCGTCGCTTTAAAAACGACTATCGCTTTATAAGTGATCCGTCGTTCCGTAAGCGATTATCGCCTTTTAAACGACCCGTCGTCCGCTATAAAGGCTTCGTCCGTTTAATTAAGAAATAAAATATCCTTTTTCTACTTATTATTACCGTACCTTCCCCTCTTATACCTTATAATCCCTACTAATTAATACCCTCCTAACCATAATTCCTAACATTACTACTTCTAAACCTTCAAAGGAATAGAATTACGATATCCCTAATACGATAAAAGCTTATAGTAATAAGGTAAATCCTTAAGTTTCTTAGTAATTTTAATTCGTAGTTTTATTTTAAAAGCTTTTTTTTAATTCTAAATGGTGCTAATTTCTTAAAGTCGAGCTTATCGCTTAGTCTTTTTATTTTTATTTAGGGAGTTTCTTTTATTACGTACTATCTTTTACGTAGTAGGTAAACTTTACTCCCTTCCTTTAAAATTAATCCCGTAATTCTTTTTAAGTTATAATATTTCTTTATTCTATCCTAAACGAGTATTAATTCTTTTTATAGTTATTTTTATTATACCGTTATTTAATTGGCTTTTACGATAACTCGTAACGCTTCGGTAATTATTAGAGCCTCTTCGTTCGGTATTAACGTTCTTTTCTTATTTTAACTTCTCTTATAAACTACCTTATAGGAGGTAATTTTTATATCTTCGTTTTCTTGAAGTATTATATGATAGCTTTATTAATAGTAATAGCTTTACTTAACTATCCTATTTGTAATTAATATAGTTTCGAAGATATTTATTCGAAGGTTTAGTTTAACTTTTCCGTTTATCCGTCCGATGCTAGATAAAAAGCGGTCAATGATTTCTATTTTATTTCTAGTCATTTTATTAACGTTTTTTAAAACCGTAAAGCTATTAATTTATTTCTATTTACAATAATACGTTATGAAAGTCCGTAGTAATTAACGTAATACTACAAAAATAAGAACGCTATTTATTCTACGGTTATTAATTCTTTTAAGAGGATAAATCTTCCGTACTTTATAAGTCGATTAACGATTATTTAAATACTATTATATATTAATTTTATAATTAGATCTTTCGATGGTAGAAGTTTAATAATAAAGTTTTATATAATTATATCCTATGCTTTCTCGGGTATCGAGGTAGGTTATAATAAACTATACGATTTATATTTCGATGCTTCAGCTTTTTAATATATATTATATTTCTTTAGAGGTTCCTATATGCTTCTTTTTATTCCTGAGAATCCGCATTCTTTTTTCATTCGTTAATAAGTCTCAAATACTCCTTAATATTTATATAACGAGTACTTATAATATTCTTATATAGATTATTACTAAAGAGATTTAAATATATTTCTTTATTTAATATAAATTAGTATTTAATTCATTTATAGTAACTCGGTGCTACCTTAAGCTTTCCTTCGGGTTTCTATTCGTATCCTTTCTTTTTATTTATCATTAAAGGTGAATATAGTAATATGTTATAACCGTGCTATACTTATTAGTAGTAGTAGGTAGTAAGTGTACATATCTTAATATATTAAGGAATCGGTTACAGTTATATAACTGATACTTTATATACTTCCTAGTTTTACAGTTTAAGGTACATATTAAGAATAACCTATATATTTAAAATGAATAATTAAAAAGTTAAGAAAATATTAATTAAACGAAAGAAATAATTTATTTCTTATATAAGCCTCGCTTATATAATAAGCGGCTATCTAGATAACAAGCGACCCTCGCCTTTTAAGCGATCAATCGCCTTTAAGGCGGCTATCGCTCTTTAGGCGACCCGTCGGGGTATTAAATATTATCGCCTTTTAAGCGAGCCTTAATTCCGTTAAGAATCGTCGCTTATATAATAAGAAGTAAAATAACCTCTCTTTTATTATATACTTACGTATCTTCTCTTTTTATATCTTATAATCCTTATAGCTTAGTACTTTCCTAACCGTAGTTCTTAATATTATTCTCTTTCTCCTTAATTTTTATGCTAAAAATCCGAAGCTATATTTTTATTTCCTTCTATCTCTTACCTTTATCCTTATTAATATACTTATTACTTGTTTTTTCCTTCATTAATCCGTTCTTCGCGAGCGTCGTCGCGACCGGTTTATATCTACTTTAAATTTATTAAGGTCTTCCTTTTATCTCGATTATTTAAAGCTTAAATCTCATAGAATATACCTTTTCAAAAATAAGGACATTATATCCGGATGGTTACTATGTCGGGAAATGGTAATAATATTAGCCCAGAGTTTAACTCGCTCTTATTACGAGGTAGATAGATACTATGTCTAATCATAGAAAGGGTTGCTGACATAGTGTCAATAGACCCCCCCCTCCCTATATGGTATTTATTCGATATTATTTAAGGTTATATACGTACCGCGGATTCTTATTATTATCGAAGGTTTTATTTTTTTTTAATTCGTAAGAATATTATATTCGTATATTCGTTATATTCGATATAGCCTTTACTCACGTTAGTATTAAGGGTATTAATAATTTAAATCTCCGTAATACTTCCGGTTTTGTTATTATTAACTATGCTCGGGTAATCGTTTAAAACCTTTTATTAATCGTCTTTTAACGCTTATTTATTTACTTTTTTTATTATCAGGGGGTTTTTTTAATAAAGTTTCGGTTATTAAGTCTGGAAAGATTTCCTTAATAATTATTAATTACTTAATTTCGTTAATCTTTTCTTTAAATTCAACTTCTATTCTGATTATTCGTTTTTCGAGGTCTCTGATTACTTATTTCGTTTATTTAATGATTTCTATTAGTTTTATTAATTCGGTTACTTCGACTTATTTTATCAATTTAATTATGTTTACGATTTCTTTTAACGATAAATATTTAATTATATCCCTCGATACGGCGATAAATAGTAATAATTATTCCTTTTTAAGTTAACCGGTATTTTTTCTTTCGATAATCGTATCGATATTTTAAAATGCCTTTTTCGGCGTAAAGTAACTATTTTTATTAAAGATTTAATTATCTTTCGTCGTAGCTTTTTCGGATAATACTTTACTTTATTTTTATCTAATTAATAAATCTTATAATTATCCTCGTATTACGCGATTTAATTATAATAAACGTAATCGATTTCCATTTTTCGGTAGTTATTTAATCAATCTTTATTTTCTTTATAATCCTTATTATTATTACTTCGATATCTTCCCTCCTAAAGTTATTCGATTTCGAGATCTTTTTCTTAAACTTATATTCGCTTTTATAATATCTATATTTCTAATAATTAAAGTATTTAATTTTATTCTTATCCTTCTTTTCCTGCTTCTTTTTTATAGTATCGATATTTATAGGTTTTAAGTAAACTCTTAAAGTAATACTTTTAATCTTTAGCTTTCGTCGCTTATAAACGTAGGTAATTCCTTTTTATCTTTTTATTTATATTTATATTACTAATTATCGATTTTAATAATTATTTATATAAATTTATCGAGTTTATCCGGTGAATTTTATCGGCATATTTCGTTTTCAATTCGTTTCTTAAATCCGTTATAGAATATTCGAATTAAAGCCGTATCGTCGAAATTAATATTATTCGTACAGCTTTTAAATTCGGTAGCGTAGGTATAAGTTTATTTAATCTATACGAGGCTATTTAATGGTCGTTTTATCGTTTTAAATTTATTTAAGTCTCCGAAGATAACCTTTATTTTTTTTCGAAGGCTTCGTAACTTTTAAAGATCTCTTTCGTTTCGTTCTTTATTTCCATAAAAGAATTCTTAAAAGTTAAGAAATCTTTAATAATAAACGCGAATTAATTATTAGCCTTGTTTATTAAGCTTTAAATTATAGCTAAGATTTATTATTCGGGCTTTATAAAATAATTTTCATGAAAGTTTAAAAATACTTTTCCTTAGATAAGAAATCCATTTAGGTCTTTTAAATTATTTTAGCTTTAAGGTTATCTCGGCTTATATCTTTTAATCGTAATAATGGTTATAAGGTTATTACTTCTTAATACAGATACTAAGGTTCTTAACGTAAATATTTCGTTATTACTATCGTCGTCGATACCTAAGACTTTAAGGTTTTTAATTAACTCGGTTATTTTTTAAAGCTTTTTATTTATATTAAATTCTTAAGATCTTCTTTAAGTAATTAATCTTCTTTCGGAGGAATTAAACTACTTAAAGAGTTATTATTCGTAGGGATATAATTATAGTTATTCTTCGTTTAAAGGTAAATTAATTACTAAAGTCCTGAAATAATTTCTAAGTATTAAAGGATCGCTTTTTAATTACCCGTATCCTTAAAGGATATCGTTTATTTCCTTTAATACTTAATTCCGTAATTAAAGAGTTATTAAAATATTATAAAAGTGTTATATTTATCAATAATAATAAGTAATAAGGATACATATTTTAATATATTAAAGAATCGGTTATAATTATATAACCGATACTTTATGTATTTCTTAATCTTACGATTGAGGTACGTATTAAAAGTAAACTATATATTTCAAATTAATAAATAAAAAATTAAAATAAATTTATTTAAAATAAGGCATTAATTTATTTCTTATATAGACTTTATTTATATAATAAGTAATTATTTCGATTAATAAATAAATTCTTTCTTATTTCTGGGATCCGTATAATTACGAGGTATCGTAGAATTATGAGCTTCGTAAAACTACAAGCCGCCGTAATTCTACGAATACTTTTAACGCTAAGAGGCGTTGTAACGTAATTAGAAGTAAAATAACCTTTCTTCTACTTAGTATACCTATACCTTCCCCTCTTATATCTTATGATCCCTATAGGTTAATACCCTCCTAACCGTAGTTTCTAATAGTACTTAGGTATATATCGGCTGATTTTTATTAATTATCCTTATTATTTAACTCGTTAATTTCCTCCACGGTTAGTATTTTTTTCCGGGATAATTCGGTTACTAGATCTGGAAAGATTTCCTTTAATGGGGCTAGTTATTTTATTTCATCGGTTTCTTTTTTAAGTTAGGCCTTCGTTTTTACGGCTCGTTCTTCGAGGTTCTGAACTATTTGTTTTACTTATTCTATTGCTTCGATTAATTTAATAAACTCTATATATCCTATAATTTCCTAAGGTACTATAGTAAACGTCGAGGCTTCGGATTTTACGGGTAGTTATTCTTCGTTTAGCTATCCTTTACTACTTCCTTTTATTACGGTATCGATACTTTAAAAGGCTTCCTCTCGTTTCAAGGTTAGTATTTACATTAACGACCTTATTACTCACCGTTATAAGCGCTTAGGATATTATTTTAATCCTTTTTCATTTAATTAATATATTATATAATCATCGTTGTAATAAGCTATCTATTTAAGGTACGTATAATCTATTTGTATTTTCTCTATAGTTTTTATCATTATTTCCATATTTTCCTTTCGAAAGTTATTTAATTTAAACCCCTTTTTCTTAGATTTATATTCGCTTTTATAGTATTACCTTAACGAAGGTTATACGTTAAGAGTTTTAAACCTTAATAAGAGGGATTATCGTCGATTTATTTATAATAATTAAACTATTAGTCTAAGAAATACGCCTCGTACTTTAATTAAGCGTTAACCGATTAAAAAAGCTCGTATAATATCCGGATCCTATCGATTAACATAATATAATGGATAGTAATATATACCTATACTAGAGGAAAAGTATTAGAATATAAATAATAACTATCTTACCTTTACCTTTATATTAGATAATAAGATCCCTACTACCCCCCTTTCTACTTTATATCTCGTACCGATAAACTAAACGGAATTCGTAGCTAGGAAACGGAATAAATCGCTATCGGAACCCGAAGTAATAAAAACTAAATTATTAATAAAGACCTTAAGAGTCGATATTAACTTTCCGTTCCTATATCCGCCCGAAAAGGAAATGGACGACGATAAAACTCTTACTTAGCTACTTCTTACCCGTAGCTTTATACTTATCCCTCTAATCCCTATAGTATTATCTTAAAATAATAATAACGGGGCCTTTAATAGCTAGAATATACCGGTAGCTACCCCGATTATCGTAATACTAGCTATTGAATTCCTAAACCCTATCGATTACCTTAAGCTTAAGTTTAATAAACGTAATGTAACCTAATAACTAGAGAGGATAGATCGATTATTTAACCGTTATCGTATAAGCGACGACGATAAGATGAAGGAAATCGGTAAATAAATTACGATTAAGATTATTAGGGAGCGTATTAACGACGTTATAAAGGATTAAACGATTTAAAGAGTTATCGTTATAGCCTTAAAGTACCGTTTTAGGATTACCGATAAACTAAGTTAAGCTAACGTTAAACGAAAACTCGTATAATTAAAACGAGGTAACGTAATTTACGATCTTAAGGCGATCTTTACTTATCTTATAAACTATAAACGTCTTTCCAAGCTCGTAAACGATAACGAAAAGCTTCCCTAGAAAGTAAGATACCTAACCGATAAACTCTTAATATCCTTAATTATAAAGTTCTATAAAACGGAAAACTATAACTATAATAAGATCGGAAATATCGACTACCGGATTCTTTATACCTAGCTTTATAAGTAAGTAGAACGTCGTATAATAGTATAAATTACCGATAGAAACTAAGCCGAAGAACGACGATAATATAAAACGATAACTTTCGAAGAACCTGAGAAGCTTATAATGTAAATAATTTAACGATTAGCGACTCTTAGTTTTTAAATACCTTTACTACCGCCTCCCTCGTAACCTAAACCTTCTTACGGCTACTTAAGTACTAATTAGGAAGCTAATATATAGGCCCTCTACGACCGACTTAACGCTCTAGAAATAAAAATAACTTCGTAAAATTACCGTTAAGAGAATAACTCTTATAGCCTTAGGAATACGTACGGTACCGATTAATAATATTAATAGGAAAACCTATTCTTAGTAAACGTAGTTCGGAACCTAAGTCTTTATAACTTATAAACTAACGAAAGAATCCCGGTAAGCTTTAAACGTAATACCATATTAAATTACCGAGGCATACGTAATAAGATTCTATTAACCTAGTCGAGTAATTATAAGGAATTCGAGTATTAGTTTTATAGTACTTTCGATCGGCTCTATAACTATATCCGTTATCCGCTACTAACGGATATAACGTAGAATCGGTTCTATTATAGGAATAATAAGCGATTATATTATTATTTAGCCGGGAAGCTAAAGCTTACATCCCTCGACTTACGATACTTTAAGAACGAGGAAGTAGTACTAAAGTAAAAAGAGATACTAAGAACTATATCGGAAATTAACGTTATTTAAATAATCGAACGTAAATATAACTACGAACTATACGAGATTAGGATCTTAGGTTATAATTAAACTAAGGATCTTATCGACGACGAAGGTATCTATTATTATAAGGGTACTATTAAAACGGACCTAGTCGAAGTTAACGTAATTAAGCGAGCTAGAGGTCCTAATAGCGAATATATCGAAAGAGAAGTACCCGATTAAGAGGATATAAAAGTCCTATCGTTATAACTTAAGCGTAAACCGACTAAAGCTAGTAAGAACGCTACTTCGAATACGAACGACTAAGCTAAGAAGGCGAAGATTATTAACGAGTTATTAAGAGAGTTTTAGCTAGATAAAATTAATAAGAATAACAGGAAGCGCTTCGAGGTTTCGTAGGACGACTTAATTAAGTTTATATTAGGGTTTTCGGAATAAGTAATTAAGTACTTTATAATACGCGTTATAAAGATTAACGAAGGTTAGCCTAAGGTTATTAAGATTATAAAGGAATAAATATAAAAGAATCGGGAAGAAAGCGTTAAAATATCTAGCGTACCGTAAACTACCGCCCCGTTTACCGACCCTTCGAATGGAATATCGGTAAATTTTATTATCGCGAGGGATATTAAGAACTATATCCGGCCTTTCCCTAAGTTAATAATTAACGTAAGACCTAACGGGAACGAAGCTCTCGTATTTACGGTAATCGATATAGGGGCGTAGTTTAATATAATCGTAAAAAGCTACGTAAGAAGTAACGTCTTCTTATAACCGGTACTAAGGCGATATAGCGAGGTTTTAGATCCTTTATAGAGACCCTATACGTAAGAATAGTCGACGGTTTTATCTAATTCGCCGATTATTACTTCCGCTTACCGATTTACGTCGTTAAAGATAGGTTCGTTAGTTACTCCTTATTACTTAGTATAAACTTTATCTTTTAGTTCCGTATGAAACTCGAATTTAACGGAAGTACCTTTATAGGAACCGTTAACTTTAGCTCGGCCCGGATAATAATTCCTTTCGTTATCGACGTAAGAAACGATACGTTACTAAGCCTTATATTCGGCGATTAAGAAAACTAGATGCTATTAATATCTTAAGCCGCTTTAATAGTATAATATATATAGACCTAAAAACGCGTTCTTAATCGAATACCTAGAAGCCGACGTTAGCCTTTAGGATAAAATTAATTATACCCGCCTCTATAACGACGATACGGAGGTAGTACCTATCTTTAAAGCTAAGGGCTTATCGGCCTTCGAACTCGGTTTCGATAAGGGAGATAAGGTAATCGCTAGATTAAGCGACGAAGAGTTCCTTTACGTTTTTAATAAAGCCGTTACGAAGGTAATTCGATATACGACGTAAGAATCGAAATAACATAAGCGAGACTTAATCCTTATTTCGGAATTAACTTATTAAGTTATATATATATTTTTTAATTAATACTATATATAAACCTAAGTCGCGTAAAGTTTAATTCGTAGATAACGTACCGTTAAACGATTAAATACCGTTAGAAATACTAGATTAAAAGGATTAAGTATTAGGAGAGGTTAAATCGAAGTACGAGCCGCCGGAAGTATTATAACGCGATAAACCTTATAAGAATATTATACTAAGATTCGTTAGTACCTTCCGAGGTATTAGATTAATAACGGAAAGGTTTAACGTTATTAAAGTAGGTTTATTAAATACGGAATTAACCGATTAAGAGAAAGACGTACTTATTAAGATCCTATACCGAAAAGAGATAGCCTTAGCTTAGGATTTCTTTAAAATCGGGAAAATCCGACCTAAGGTTTACCTCGATTATAAGATTAGAACGGTACTATATAATGCGTAATAGGTTAAGGATATCTATATTTTAATACCCCTTAAGAAACGAATAATCGAAGTCTTACGTATACGATTAAAGAACGGAATCTTAGAAGAGAGCTACGGTTCTTATCGAAAAACGTAATTCGTAATCGAAAAAAAAGATAGTAGTTTACGACTTATTAACTCTACGATAAAACTTAACGCCTAAACTATTCGCGATACCTTCTAATCCCGAGATAAAGACTTCTTTACTTAAAAATTCGCTATATATTTAATCCTTATAATCGTCGACTTTTTCTTTAGGTACGATTAAATAACGTTAACGAAAACGAACCGTAACCTAATTACGTTCGTTACTTTTATTAGCCTTTTACGTATAACGATTCTATTATAAGGCGCGACGAACTTAATTACCGCTTTTCTCCGAGCCGTTATACGAATCCTTTACTATTTAGTTCCTATTAAATACGAGTCCTTTTTCGACGACGTTAATATTAAAGGGCCGGTATCGAGATATAATAACTAAAAGGCTTTTCCGGGAATACGACGCTTTATCCTAGAGTACTTAAAAAATATCGACGCCGTTTTCTTGAACTTTAAATAAACTAATATTATTATTAGCGTCGTTAAGTCTACTTAGTATAAAGGTAGTACGGTAATTATCGGATATTTATATGGTATAAACGATAGAAAGCCCTCGGAAGTAAAGATAATTAAAATCTTAAAGTAGAAGTTATATAAGAATATAAACGAAGTAAGGTCTTTTATCGGTATTACGGTTTTCTTTAGGATATAAATCGATTATTACGCTATAGTTATTAAACCTCTCTTAATATTAATACGTAAGAAAATAAACTTTATTTAAAGTATAAAGTAATAACATAATATACATTCGTTTAAGACCATTTTTATTAACGTACCGGTATTAATTATTTTAAACTATATTATCGAATAACTAATCCGAGTAAAAGTCGATATATTAAGAAACGGTTAAGGCTACGTATTAGGTTAGGATAACGATAAAGGTAACTTTAGACCTTCGAAATACGAGTTAGGGATTTAAAAAAAGGCGGAGTTAAATTACGACGTTACGAAACGAAAGTATTTAAGAGTTATTAAGTCCTTACGACGGTTTCGAAACTACCTTTACGGTATCTACCCCGTACCTAAAACCGACGTTAAAGTCCTAACCGCTAACCTAACGATAGATTCTTTAATCTCCTAGGCGTTATCCTTATTAAGTAAATAACCTATATTAAGATATTTAACTTCGATATTTAATATATACCCGGTAAGAGATATTCCGTTACGGACGGTCTCTTACGTAAACCTAACGGCATAAGTAACGACAATAAGAATTAATAAGAAGGCGATATAAAGGACTTTATTAATATATAGCTTAATATAGTATACGCGAATATAACCGTATTACCTAACGCCGCTAAGTAATTTAACGATGAAGTCCTGCCGTTATAGCCTCCGGAAGAATAGTTAATAAAGTCTTAAGAAATAGTAACGTTTCTTACGCGATTTTAATTACTTATCCGATTACGAAATAACCGATTAGTAGGGTATTAAAAACGACGGATCCGGTTTTAGAAGGAAGCGTTTAAATACGTCGTTTTAAAAGATATCCTATAGAGGAAGCCCGAGAAATATAAGGACATACGACGAATTATCGACTAGGAGAAATTATATAAAGCTATAATTAAGGATTACTACGATAATTTCGGTTATAAGGGACGTATATTAACCTACGATCGGATAATTAGACTATAATTATTAGCGCGGTATGTTCGAATACGTCGCCCGAGAGGTTAAATCGTATCTTAAATATTAAAAAGGAAATAATAACGGGAAAGTCGACCCCGTTTTATATAACGAGCTAATTAACGTTCTTACTTATTAGGTAATAAACGTATAATATATATTAATAAATAACGGATTTATCGTAATAATCGAAGTACGAAACGAACTATTTATTTTCTCGAAGCCCGAGTTATTAGAAAGATAAATTCTAAGACGATCGCTAAGTTCCTTTAGGAGTAAATATTCCTATAGTACGGCGTACTATTAATAATTTAATATAATAACGGTTCCGAGAATTAAAAGGAGGTCCGTAAAGTAATAAAGCTAGTCGGTATTAAAATTAAAGTCGGTATTACTTATTTTCCGTAATTCTAAGGCGTAATCGAGGTTAGGTATAAAGTTATTCGCGGAGGACTTATAAAAGATATAAACGGTAGTAATCGGGGATAGACGAACCTACTAGGGGTAATTATATAGGTAGATAAGACTTCGACGCGTTTATATAAAATATCGTTATACGAATTAATATGTAAACGTAAGGCTATTATCCCGATAGAAACCGTTATCGCGACCTAACGTATTATAAATTAAAAGAATATCCCGAACCGAGAATCGCTTTTAATTATACGCGTATATTTAATCGAAAGACGTAAGGAAGATATCTTAACCGTAATTAAGGTTCTAACGGTTAAATATAAGAAAGTTACCTAATGCTAGGACGAAAAGAACGCTTACCGGATACGAAAAGAGCCCTTAAAAACCGACGACCCCGTATTATTATACGATACGCTACGATATATAGATAAATCGATAGCCGTAAAACTAAAGTTCTATTAGAAGGATCTATACTTAATCGCCGAAGATCTAAGCTATAGTCGTTATAAGCTTAAAGAACCGGATAAAGTTACGTTATTATACCCGGTTTTAAGCCATAAACTACGGAAATTTATCTAAGATATTAACGGGTTTTAAGAGCTAGAGAACCTAGAGGAGGACGAATGGAATATACCCTTACTACCGACTAAATATAAGGACTAAGAATCGATAACTACTAACGATCCTTAAGCTAAAGGAGGCTTAGAGCCTATATCCTCGGTAATCGACGAAGAAAAAAAAAGTAGTTAACTCCGAACGATAAGGCGCGAATTATAATAAAATTTTTAAATAAAAAGCTCGAAAGATACGAAGTTATACCTAACGATAAACCCGGACCGAGAAGATCGACTCGGCTATATAAATAACCCTCTTATTATAAAATGATAAGGCTATAGTATCGTAAAACGACCTACTTATACCGATCGAAGAATAATAAAGCCTAGGAGCTTAACATATAGTCGCTCTCCTAAGTAAAGGAGGAAAGAAGTTATTCCTATATGGTTATTAAACCGGTAACCTATATACGAAATTAATACCTTAAATTACGATATTAATAAATACGTCCTCCTTTATTTGTTACCTTAAAAGAAAGTATATTTCCATAGATTATTAATGTCGATTAATGCGTTCCTATACTTACATAAGTTATCCTTTACGTTTATCGTTCGGAATCCGGGATATTAATATCCTAATATTACGAAATTATTATATTTTAATATAGGTATATTTTAACGTTTAAAGAAAAAAGTAAGAAAAGTAATTTATATTAAAAAAGTAAAAGTAAAAAGAAAGAAAAGGAGTACGGGTTTAAAAATAAGCTAGAAGTAATATATACCCGCCGATTAATACTTTTCTTTTCCTCTTTATTCCTTTACCCTATCCCTTAATCGCTAGGTATTAAGAAAATTAAAAACTTACTTACTTCCCGATCCCCGGAACATAGCGATCTTCGAGTTTATTATAATTAATAACTCGTCCCCCGTTACCCGTAATATAAACGGGTATACGGCTTAGCTTAGATCCTTTATTAGAAGGGAATTACGATCCGCCTTCGCCCGTAAGTAGGTAAACCGCTCGTCCCGAAATTCATAACGTATCCCGTTAATAAAGAAGAGGTAGACGCCGTAGGAGTACCCGAAGATATAATCGAGGGCTAGGGAACGGTAGGAAAAGAACGGTTATATCCCTGCGTATTTAGCGGTATCGGAAAAGGCGAGCTAGCGTTCGTAATACTAATAAAGTACCTCGTTAGGTATTCCGTATTATTAAACGAATAAATTAACGACGTAACGAGGATCTGTCGTTAATCGACGGAAATACTCGCCGACCGGCTTATTATTATTAATCTTTACGAATAATATTTAACGGCGGAAGGATTAAACGTAATAAGCGAGGAGTATAGTATAGCTCTAAAGATAGGTAACCTTTTAAAAATCTTTACTTAGGATTTCTTACGTAACGTACCGGCCGATCGTTAACTTACCTAGAAAATAGAACCAGACGTTACGAATTATCTTATTATTAATTAATTTAACCCTCGATTAATAGATCTTATTAATATTAAAAGATATATATTTAACGTTATTAGTTTATTACCCGAATTCCTTCGATACCTCGGAGCTACCGGCCGATAATAGCTTATAGGTTTTAGTCTAGGGGGCGAGAATACGGGGGTATACGGTACTTATTAAAGCTAAGGAATTAACCGGTTAACGTCCCGGAACTCCTCGGTAGGGGATAACCGGCGGAACGATTCGTCGGGCTACCTATTTATCGGTTTTACAGGCGGCGGTATCGACTTAATCCGTTAATACGTTACGGCTTTTTTTTTATCGCTCTTAACCTTTCCGACCGCCCCGGCGATTTCCTCGTCGGTAATTCTCGTAGTGTAGTGGTGCGGTGGATCTAGGCCACGTAGCCTTTTCGATGTGTATTTATATGGGTCGCGCACTCATATTTTCATCAGTTAGACTTAGACCTGTAACTATCACAGCCATCACTAGTTATAGCTATTCACTCCTTTTGCCATGCCTTTTCTCGCCACCCTTATTGCCCTTTTCTAGTCTCCTCTCCCTTCCCAGCTGCCGTTTTCAGCTGGCCGATCAACCGATTATAGCTATTTACAGCTGTGATCTTGGTTGATCGGCACTGGGCCAGTTGTTAGCGGTTGGGCAGTCCTTGTTTCGTGCCTCCGTCAGCGTGCCCACGCTGCTCCTGTTCAGTAGCCTTAAGTTATTCGAGTAACTTAAGGACGGCCTTTCGGTCTAACTTTAAGAGTTTTTTCTAGAGGGCGGGATTTATGATATATATATATATAAAGAAGGAGAGGAACGACGAAATTATAAATTTAAAATTAAGAAAAAATCGAAAAACGAATTAAAACGAAGATAGAGGACCTAAGGAAAGGAAGAGAGGAAATAGATCGGAACCGTAGAATAACGAGAAATAAGAAGGGAAGTCGGACGAGAACGAGAGAGTCGAATACGTTACTTAGGTCGTAAGTACCGTACTTAGGAGAATCTCGATAGTACTTACCTTAACTTACGTTTAATTATAAATCCGCAAACGTACGTATTTATTACTTTATTAAGAGCATATAATAAGAGGTTATAAGCTAACGTATTTCTTATTATAATTCTATACGTATACGGGGGAACGCGTTTTCTTAAAACGTTAGCCGTAAGGATATATCTAACTCTATCGTTAATAAGTTTTCCTTCCTCCCTCTCTTTTTTCTCTTTAGGTATCTTATTTCGAAACCCCCCCCCCCTATAATTATTATATTCTTATTAATTTCTAACCTATCTTTTTTATTATTAATTTAAACTTTTAAATTTACCTTTAATTTATTCTTTTTCCCTACCTCTCTTTTTAATTCTCTTTTTTTTATATTTTACGATAACCTCCCCCTGTTCCGCCGGCGTTTCTTTCTTCTTCTCCCTCCCCTCCGTCCATAGAAACGTACGTCGTACCGATTTAGCCGACTTAATGGAACTCCTACGGGAGATTTACGGTAGCGAAAATAACTAGAGCGATATAAAGGAGTATTAACTTGATATTCTAAAAGATTACTACTTAAGGAAGGACTAGATCGAATTAGGATCCGATATAACTTAGGCCTTCCGACTATCCGTTAATCGGCCCCGAATTATAAACTAATAATAATAAGAATAAACGAAGATAACCTTAGTTAACTTTTTCGTATACCTCGTCCGTTACGCCTACTTTATAAACGAGGATATCCGTATTTTTTATATCATAATAAGCTATAACCTCGAAGGTAAGAAGGTAGCCTTCGAAGTAAACCCGTACTAAACGATAGGCTACCGATCGGTAGAATCCTTTAACTTCTTAACCCGTTAATATTTCCTCGATAATCCCGCGTTTATTTTAATCTTTACGATTTATACGGATCTAATAAACCCCGAACGAATTATCGTTAATTTTAATAAGTTCTCCTAGGCTTACTTCGCCGTAACGCTATATTCCTTTAAGCTCCGGAGATTATTTAATTTTAATATAATTAGGAACGGCGCCCTCGATCGGGCGGCATACGCGTTCGGTTAGTTATAATAAGTTTAGGAAAGAGGTAGTTTCGAGCCTACGATAACTTCTTAATCCGTTTATTACGTCGCGTTAATAAATTAATAAGATAACTATAGTTACGGTTTTTAAAGCGGTATCTTATCGTATCTTATCTTTAAACGATTAATCGAGGTTACTCGATAAGCCTAAGAAAACGAGAGGTTTAATTCCCTTAATATAATAAAGGAATACGCCGAAGTAATAAAGTAATTTTATAACGTTTAGATTTTAAAGGGAGGGGTTAATATCGTTAAACGTTTCCGGTAAGCCGTAAATTATAAAAAGTAAATAGACTTTATTAACGTTATAGCCTTCGCCGAAAGTACCCCGATCGGTAAGTCCTTTAGCCGTAAATCGTCCGTCCGTTCGATCGCGTAAGCGGAGGTCCGGCGTTTTTCCGTATTTTAGTACTTAACCTATCCCGATTCCTCGTATCCGCGGACGTCGAGTTCCGTTACAACGACCTCGTTAAGGTTACGAGCCGCCCGTTCCCTTCCCTCGGCCTAGTTAGGATTAAAGCTTTCTAGTCTAGGGAGATCTCTATACCGTATAGGTAGAGGAAAGATACTTAATTAACCCTCGGGACGCGCCCGTTTCCTTACTATCCCCTTAATTAAGGGGAATAAGGCGAGACTAAGAAAAAGGTAACCGAGATAAAGAAAGAATACGCCGATCGGGTTATATCGGTAAGGATAAACCGGGTTAAGCTAACCGTAAAGTAATAAAAAGGCCTCTTCGTTATATTAAACGATAAAATAAAAGCTCGGCCTTAGTAATTACATTATAACCGGTAGAATAAAGTTTCGCGGTAGTTTTTAAGAGGAGATATTAATCGGGATGTACCGGATTAGTTTTTTTAATTTAATTATTTCTTATAGTATAATTAAATTAAAGAAGCGATAATAATATAATAAGATATACCTTCTTAATATATTACGTAATATATTACGATAGGCCTTATATTTATATAAAGTAACCATAGCTCTAGTAAGTACGGCTTATACTATACTTATTATTTAATTTACTACTTAATTAAATTACTATCTTTATTATTTTTACTTTAATTAAAGATTCGTTTTTATTATTAGATTCGTCGATTTTTAATTAATATATTTATCTTAGTTATAAATGCGTAAGTTACTTCGTCGTACCGTTATAGCCGAATAAATAACTTTTACCTTTTACTCCTTTTCTCTCCTTACTTCTTATACCTTCGGGCTAGCGACCATTATATCTTTACGACTAAGGGATATACCTAAGATACGATAACTACATTAGATTCCTCGTTACTCGATTAATATAGTAATATTAGTTTCATTTATCTTAAACTATCGTACGTACCATAGTCTTCGATAGAATATACTTTCGAGTCAACCTATCCGGGACTCTAGTATCGCGTACGCTCTGCTCCTTCTCAATATATATAGAAGTGCTCAACCAGCTCAAGTAAGCTGGGTGGTTCCCACTACGGGCGCATGCCTACGTGACAAATAATTAAACTTTTAGTTTAATAAATACGCCTCGTACTTTAATTAGGCGTTAATTAATTAAATAAGCTTATATAATACCCGGACCTTCTTGATTAAAATAATATAATAAATAATAATATATCCTGTTACGTAGAGGTAGCTCCTTAGGTTGCTCCTCTTCGTTGCTTACCTTAGCAACAGGAGCTCCTATATATACGCTCCCGTTACTTCTATTGCTTTAGCTCGTTCTTAGATAGATCTAAGACCTTTTCTCTCCTTTCGCTCCTCCTCCCGTTTCTCGTGAGATAGCTCTCTGCGCGCGCTCTCGCGTACGTAGCTCCTTCATATAGCTACGTAATACATCGATATTAAAGGAAAAGTATTAAAATATAAATAATAAGATCTTTATTACTCCCTTTCTTACTTTATACTTCGTACCGTTAAATTAAAGGGAATCTATAACTAAGAAACAAAGCAAATCGTGATCAGCTTTTAAAGTAATAAAGATTAAATTATTAATAACGACCTTAAGAGTCGATATTAATTCTTCACCCTTATAGCCCGAAAAGGAAAATGACGACGATAAAACTCCTATTTAATTACTTATCGTTCGTAGTTCTATATTTATCCCTGTAATTCCTATAGCCTTATCTTAGAATAATAATAACGGAGCCCTTAGTAATGAAAATATACCGGTAGTAGCCCTGATCATAATAATATTAGCTATTAAAATTTTAATCCTCATTAATTACCTTGAGCTTAAGTTTAATAATCTAAGTTTATAAATAAACAGAACGTCGTATAATAATATAAATTACCGATAAAGTTTAAGCTGAAGAACGACGATAATAAAAAAGGTAACCTTTAAAAAACCCGAGAAGCCTATAATATAAATAATTTAACAATTAAAGACTCCTAACCTTTAAATACCTTTACTACTACCTCCTTCGTAATTTAAATCTTTTTACGATTACTTGAACGTTCATTAAAAGGCTAGTATATAAGCCTTATACCTTATATTTCGTATTAATATATTTCATCTTAGATATATTTTTATTCTAGTCCGGGCTGGTTTTAAATATTAGATAGTCAATTTTAAAATATATTGCTATATGGGACTATGCTTTACTTTATTTACTATATCCGATTCTATATATCGCTTAAAAACTATTAATTTATTTAAAGGAATAAGCGGTTAGTTTTAGATATTAATTTATTAATTTTAGGAAGATTTAAGGCCTTAAACTAAGCCTATATTAATTCATTTCCGTATTAATAATAGCTTTATTATTTAAAATACGCTAAAGGCTTTTAACTTTAATTATTAGTTTAGTTAGAAGATAATTCCGTTACTTAGGTATTATTAATAGCTTAATAAAAATGCTATAGCATAACTTAAGTTCTTAGTATATTAATTATTAAATCTATACTAGGCTTATAGATACTTAAGCTCTTTTATATATGTAATATATACGCGTAATATCGTAACGTATTTATAAGCCTAGGAATATAGGTAGCTTTACTTATAATAATATAAGTATATTAACCTTTTAAGTTAAGGCTTAATATTACTTTAAGGCGCCTTCCGTAAAGGTATTATTATATAATTATATTAGTCGTTTAAGTTCTTTATAACGTATTTTAAAAGGACTTCGTTAATAAAGTTATAAAGTAATAAAATACGTTATACTAACGATACGGAGATATAACCCGTAGTTATTTAACTTATTTAAGACCTAGAAAATACCGGGCGGAATGATATATATACTTAACTCGCCGAGCTTAAGACCGTAGTACGGAATATAAGGCGATAGCTTTAATAGCGCGATAAACGGCTAGAAGTCGAGGCGAGGATAGGGAACGTAGGTTAACCTAATCCCTAAGCTCGTTTCGTTCCGGGTCCTCTTCCTTTCGTTACTCTTTTTTTCTGAGGATTCCTTAGGAACCGGTACGGCTAGCTTACTCCGACCTAAAGATATCTATTAAAATATAAATGATATAGGAAAAGTATAAGTAATTTAACTAACCCGTTTCCGCTTCCGCGTTAGGAGATTTATAGCGGTTATATCCTTAGTAATATCTCTCGTATTACCGGCGATAGAAATATATTTAAAGGAGGATTTATTGTTATTACGATAAGTAATAGGAGTTTCCGGGGTTATAACCGATACGGTTAAAAGCGAGTCGTTACGATTCCTATTTTTCTTATTTTATAAATAGCGACCCTACTTATTAACGTTATTAATCTAACCCCTCCTTATCCTCGAGCGTTTACGATAATTCTTTTTAATATCGTTAATGGTATCCTTAGCTTTTAAGTTATTATAATCGTTATCGTTAGCCTTTTTATTAATACGATCGTTTTATTTCCGTTTCTATAGATTTATATTCCGGGACTTAGCCGGCATAAAGAAGATCTAACCGATAGTTATAATATCGCTCCCGCTTATAATCTTAATAAATATCTCGCCCTTATCGAAGTTATATTATATATTAATAACTTATTTAATAAAAAGTTAATTATCGATTATTATAACGGATAAAATAACGCGTTAACGCCGGTACTAAAAGGAATATAGTCTTTATCGTATTTAAGATACTTCGCGATAATAGTAACTCGTATTATAATAGGACGGATCTCGGGTATAAGTATAATATACTAGGGTTTTTTAAACTACGGTATAGTACAGTTCGGATATTTAAATTACGGTATAATATAGTTCGGATATAATTAAAAGCTTAAAGTAATAAAGGCTCGATATAATAAAGGCTTCGGTCGTAAAGCTTTACGCTTAGAACTAATCTTTAGTTATTTTATTATTATTATCGATATTATTATTAATTATTAACCATTAAAATAAAAAGGAATCAAGGTAGGTTAAAAGGATAATAAAGGTAATAAGTTTAGGAGGTATAAGGATATTAAAGGACTATTTAAATTATAGGTACCTTTAGGAATTTCTAATTTAAAGAACTAGGTACGGATTATTATTATAAAGGTAATTATAAGTAGCTACTTGGATATAGGTTATTACGTATAGATTATTACTACGGTATTGAGGTAGTAGAATTTCCGTTTCGGAAAGCGGTAAAAGCGTACGCAATTAAAAACTCCTTAGTTTTAGCTTTTTTAACGGATTAATATACTTAGAGCGTATATAAGTAATTAAAGTATATATTAATAGGTAAAGACTACGGGAAATATAATAAGTTCGAGAATAGAATCTAGGATCCGACCTTTTATACGGTAGGCCGTAGAAATAAATATCTAGATTCCGACAGTAATATTATCTTTCTATTACTAGAAGAGCTAATATTTATAATAATAGAAGATAAAATGGAATTTTAATAAGTATTTAGTATTTTATTATTATAATAAGTATTAAAGTTTTAATTACTCTTATTTAAAAGTAAAATATCCCTTATTAGAATTAATTATTAGCCTATAGAAAAGTCCTAGAAAGATAATCGTATTTCGGCTTCTAAGGGAGTAAATAAATATCTTCTTTAAAAAAGGTTAGATACGTTTAAATATCCGAAGGCGAAACCGAAAGGTATTACGTAGTTCTTTCGAATAAGTTACCTATTAAATTAAAGAATAAAATAACGGCGAGGATTAATTAATTTACTTTTTCCCGCTTCTTTAAAATAATAATTACTTTAGCCTTCTTAAGATTAATTAAGAAAACGGTTTTATATATTATTACGACTTAAAAAGATATAATACGCGCGATATTAAAGTACGTCCATAAACCTTTAATATAATTTTAATATTAATTATTTAATAAGTAATATATAAGAAACGATAAGATCGGAATAAGTAGCTTTATTTTAAGTAGTTCCAAGGTTTTAAAGTTTAATAGCGGTTTTAATAGTACCTTAGGAACTAAATAATCGATTATTGGACTTAAAGGCCTATATTAATAAGTTAAGAACCATGTAATAATTAATATTATAAGTAAAGTTAGGAATAAATTATAGAAAGATATTAGATGCTTAGATTTTATACGAATATTAAGCTAGGAAAGGGAAGAAAAAAGGTTACTTAACTATTAGGGAAAGTCGATACCTTTATAGCTTTCCGTTTCGTTAATTACCGCTAACCTATATCGGGTTTAATTAATAACCGAAGCCGTTTAGGTATTCGAAAAAATAAAACGAATAGTTATTTTAAACCTAGTCTACCGACTGCCGAATCTAAATAAAAGAAAGAAAAATAAAACTCGATGCCTTAGATATAACATTAAGAGAAACCTTAAATAATTAGAAGATAATAAAAAATAGTACCTATTTACCTATTATTCGACGATACTTAAAGGAATAGAATTATGATACCCTTTATACGATAAGGAATTAATAGTAATAATTAAAGGATTTAAAGAATGGGAAGTATACTTATTAAGACCACTAAAAGAAATAAAGGTATATTTAAATTACGATGACCTTAAAATATTAATATTAATAAGGGATTACTATAGATTAATAAGAAAAATATAACCATATCTAAACGATTAATTAAGAAAATAAATAAGGTATGATATAAGTTTTAGCTTAATATGTTAACCGAATTATTAATACTATATAATCGAGGATTTGATTATATTAGCATTAAGTAGGCTAAAAAAAAGAATTTAATAGATATCATAAGACGGTTCAAGTCTAGTTACGCGAATTGAACTAACTTCTTACAATAAGAAATTAAATAATGGGAAGATAATATTATAATAATCCTTAAGAAAGAAAAACTAAATCGAATAGTAAAAGTAGTAAAGGAAATTTTAGGTTATCAGGAACTATTTTATAAAAGATAGGAATTAATTAATTTACCGGAATACATAACCTATAATTATTATATACCCTTAAAGGGAGGAGCCTAATCGATACTTTATAAACTATATCCGATGGATAAGATAAAGTTAGACGTACTATTGCAGAGCTTAAAAAAGGACTTTAAAAAACGATTTATACGACCCTTAGAATTATTAGTAAGGAATTTAATATTAATGATACATAAGAAAAATAAGGACGAAACCACTTACTTAATAATAATGTACTATTAATATACCGATAAGTAATAGATTATCAGTATCTAAATAATATAACGATTAAAAACGGATATTTCCTTCCTTTATTAAAGGATTTAAAATAAGTACCTCGTAATTATCAGGAACTATGGTCAGGAAGGTATTAACCTATAAGGATTACGAGATATAAGAGGGGAAACTAAAAGAAACGTTATTCTACTTTCTATTATATGGGCGGTTAGTTTTAATATTAAAATAAACCGCCTTAAGGGCGGTACCCGGGAATTAGAAGTATCCCGCCCGTTAAATAAAGAAGTCTATATAATAAATAAGGAATTTCTTTCTTTTCATTAATTATTACCCAACTTCTTAATTATTAATCTTAAATATATAATTTACTTTTAATACGTACCTTAACCGTAAGTTTAAGAAATACGTTAAGTATTGATTACATAACTATAACCGATTTAGTAATATATTAAAATCAATACCTTTCTTACTTATTATTATTATTAAATATAATACGGTTATAATATTTTAATAACTCCATAATTATGGAAATAAATATCGAAAGGAATAATCGATATTCCTTAAGGATAAGGATATCCGAAAAGTAATTCTTTAATATCTGAAGAATATCTTGGAGACTTTAATAATCGGTTTATCCCCGAGCGAAGAATAATTACAGATTCTTACGAAGGATAACTCTTTAAGTAGTTCGACTCCTCCTAAAAGAAGATCGATTACTTAAAGAAGACCTTAAGAGTCCGATATAAATAGAAAGTCTTAAAGAAGAAAAAGCCGAATTAATTAAAAACCTTAAAAACCTAACAATTAACGACGATAGCGATGACGAAATATCTACGTAAAAGACCCTAATACCGAAAGGCGACAACCTTATAACCCTTATTACGGTTAAGGGATATAAATTCAAATAACCTTAAAGCTATAATAACTTAAGAGACTTAAAAGGATTCCTTACTTAAGAAAGAATATTTTTAAATTTTTAGGAGAATTATCTTATAAAACCCGAATAATAAATCTTAACCGTAGTTTAAAGCTTAATAAATAAAGCTAATAATTAATTTACGCTTATTATTTAAAATCTCTTAACCTTTAAAAACTCTTCTATAAAAATAAAGAATGAAACGAAGGAGATCTTTAAAAGTTACGAAGCCTTCGAAAAGAAACTAGAGGTTATCTTTAGAAACTTAAATAAAACTAGAATAGCGAAACGACGAATAAGTAGCCTTATATAAATTCAATAAATTAATACTTACGTTATAGAATTAAAAGCCATATAAATGAAATAACTTCGATAATACGGCTTTAATTTAAATATTTTATAATAGACTTAAGAAACGAATCAAAAACGAAATATACTGATACTATTAACCGGAAATTCTCTATAAATTTATAGACATAGCTATTAAGATCGATAATCGGTAATAAAAATATAAATAACAAGATAAGAAAGGAACTACTTATATCTATAAGTAACGAAAGCTAAAGCCTAAAAGTACCGCTTTAAAAGTTTATTTAAAATAAATGGATATCGCCGCTATAAAAAAGGAACGGGAAAAAAAGATAAAAGTAAAATTAAATGCTTTAATTATTAAAAATATACATATTATAAAAGCGAATATAAGTCTAAGAAAAAGGTTCCGGAGTTAGGTAATTCTAGAAAGGAAAATACCGAAGTAATAATAAAGATTATAAAGAAAATAAAGATTAATTAAGTAATTACCGAAAGAAAAGAAATTAATTACGCTTATTATAGCTAAACCGTATACTACGACGATAACTATAAAATTTATTAATCGGATAAGAATGGAATAAGGTATTATCCCGAAAAAGCTATTACGACGAGTTATTAAATTACTTGGATATATTATCCCTACCTTAAAAAAGGAGGAAGCGTTTATAAATATCGATACGGTTATCGAGAAATAAAACCAAAGGAAAGGATAATTAACGGAAACTCACGACGAAACGAAAGAACTAGCTTTAAAATAAATTAATATTAAAACTAAGACTAAAACCGAAGCCTCGAAATTTAATATACTAGGCTATATAACGATAAGTTAAGTATTGGTAGAATTAATTAGAATAATAAAGCAGGTAAAATAAATAGTTGACGACTTTAAGATTCGGACGGATAAAGTAATAGCTTACTTAAAGAAGAGGAAGATAAAACTAAATAGCTAGCCTTCCTTAAGGAAACTTTTCCGGACCTAGTAATTAAAATAATACGGAAAATACCGACCTTGAAAGAAATTAAGAAATAAGAATCCGATAAAGAATAAGAAAAACTCGCCGAGGAAAACCTAACTCTAAAAAGATCTAATAAAACTAAGGAAATAAGTACCGAGGAAATACCGTTAAAATAATTAAATACCTTAAAACTACGGGTAAAATTAAATGAATATAAAGAACTTACGGCCTTATGGTACGAAAACGAAACCCGGGTCTTCGGTTATAATAAATACCCGATATACGTATAATTATCCGGAAATATATAAAAAAGATATATTACGACTTTAATTACGCTTATCCGAAATATTACACCGAGAATTACCGGAATTAGTAAGGTCATTAGGAATAATACTATATATATATACCTTATTAACAACTACCTATTAAAATATTAAGCGTTAATTATCGGGATAATAAAAAAGGCTTAATTAGTTTATCATTTTATTAAGGCCTTCGTAATAGTAACGTTAACGAAATCTTTACTAATAATTAACGAATTATCGTCGGTTTAACGACTTTATATACGGGCGCTTAAAGAATTCATAAGAAAACGTTAAATATAGCCGGGAAAATTCCATATAACCTAAACCGGTAACGATATCGTTAACTTATATACTCTAGTTATTAAAAGAGTTATCTAATAGTTCTAATTATCGTATCATATTTAAAGATATATAATAATATTAGAACGATTAACGAAGGAAATATTCGGAATAATAACGGAGTTAAAAGGAAGAGTATATATATAGGTAGGACCGTTAAACCCTTACTATCCGAACTATTATTAATTATCTTAATTATATTACTTAATACTTAAATATATTATATACTTAATAATAAAAGTATAATATAAATTTTAACTTACTTTATGGAATTAATTATTAAGGTTATACGACTTTGGGTTTAATTATTTCGACGTTTAATATTAAAAGGAATAAGGATTCGCTATAGGAATACCTTAAGAAGGTTATTATTAGAATTATCTCGGAAATAATAAGGAAGATTGTCTTTATAAGGATTATAAAACGATATAAAAAACTACTAAAAACGGGGAAACCGATTCTATACCGGGAAGGAACTCGCGGTAGTAAATACCTTACGGAAAAATCGTAAGAAATTATATCTTATAATTAAATATAAGGATAACGAATTCCGCGCGTTAATAGATTTAGGAATAAATATCGACTATATATACCTACGGATTATAAATAAATACGATATACCTTTTGAAAAAACATTAAATATCGATAATAATAAGAATATTATTTACGTACGATAAAGGATGAATAAAAAAAGGAAACTATAACTTTCTCCGTTTAAATCTTAAGACGATTATAATAACTTTATTTAAATATTATCGGGGTATAGTATAATATAATATTAATTATTCCTTAACTTAGAGTTAATGATTTAAGTATTAATTAAAAGGAAAGAACTATTCGATAAGCGAGCTAAAAGAAGAATTTAAGAAATAACTTAAGACGGTTAGGGCTTAATTACGCGAATTAAATTAATTCCTTAGAACTAGAAATCAAATAATAAGAAATTAATATTATAATAATCCTTAAGAAAAAAAACTAAATCAGATAGTAGAGGTATTGAAAGAATTTTTAAGTTATAAGAAATCATTTTACGAACGAAAGGAATTAATTAATTAAGTAAAATATATAACCTATAAATTACTATATATCTTTAAAGAAAGGAGCTTAACCGATACTTTATAAACTATATTTAATAAATAAAACGTAATTAGACGTATTATAGAAGAGCTTAAAAAAGAACTTTAAAAGATGATTTATACGACCTTTAGAATTATTAATAAGATATTTAATATTAATAATACTTAAGAAAAATAAGGATAGTATCCTTCGATTAAATAATAATAAACTACCTATATACCGACGAGTAACGGATTATCTATATTAAAGTAATATAACGATTAAAAACGGATATCCCTTTTCTTTATTAAAGGACTTAAAGTAACGAATTAATAAGGTAAATTAATTCTTAAATCTAAATTTATTAGATACGTTTTATTTAATACGAATAACTAAGGAGATAAATAAAAACGGTATTACGTACCTAATATAAACTATACGAATATCTTATAATATAATAAGGATTTATAAACGCGCCGGTAACCTTTTAAAATATAATTATAACGATATTACGAAAATACCTCGATATATTCGTCTTTATATATTTAATCGATATCTTTATATATACTCGGAAACCGACCAAGAATATATATAAAATGTAAACCTAATATTAAACGTACTTAAGAAAGCTAAACTATTAGTAAATTTAAAGAAAACCGATTAATATATTTAAAAATTAAATTATATAGTATTTTTAATATTCTTAAGATTTCTGAAATTAGGATTTGGGAATCTGCAAAAGAAGCTATTAGAAATTAGCCCTTATTAAAAAGAATAACGCATATACGAATATTTTATAGTTTTACGAACTATGGTAAACTATTTATCCGAAATTTTAAGAAGGAAATGGAACCTTGAATACGATTTATTAAAAAAGTAAAAAAGGAAACCTAGAAACTCTAACTTACGGATAAAATAATATAAGCCTTCGAGAAAATTAAATAACTTATTATATCCGAATTAGTTTATATATTACCGGATTTAAAAAAAAAGAAACGAATAAAGCTAAATACTTTAGATATAGCTTTAAAAGAAACGTTAAAATAGCTATAAAAAAAAGATAGAGTTTAATATCTTATCGCTTATTAATTTTTAACGCTTAAAGGAATAGAATTACGATATCGCTTATACGATAAAGAACTTATAATAATTATAAAAGGATTTAAAAAAATAAAAATCGTACCTATTAAGCCCTTTAAAAGAAATTAAGGTTTATTTAAACTAAGATAACCTCCGAACGTTAATAACGATAAAAATATTAAGCCTTAGATAATGGAAATAAAAAGAATACCTTAATGGATTTAACTTCCGGATTATTTATATAAAGGGAAAAGAAAATATCTTAGCCGATATTTTAAATAAAAGAAGCGATTATTATTTAAAAATACTAAAGAAAGAAGGATAATTTCTTTAATAATAACTAAACGGAAGTATTACCTTAGGAATAATAATAACGTTTTATTATGGTTTTACGAGTTATTAGCTAGGTAAAAACCGTATATTAATAAACTAAAGCTAGACGAGGAGAAAAGGAAAGAAAGTATGCCCTATAAGACGTACTTATAATAACTAGCCTTATCTTCCGTAGGTATTAGTTACGTACTATGCCTTAGTACTAGCTAAGGCCCTATAATAGGTATAGCTTATTATACGTTCCCTTTTATTAAAACATAGGAATAAGAAATGAAATACGAAACCTTACGAGAAATCTAAAATAATCCCGAATTATTATAAATAAAACGAATATTAAATTAAAAATTAAGTTTATAGTAAACGATAATATATCCTAAAGTTTCTTTAGTAAAGATTTATAAAGGAATTTAATAAATATTTATCATATAAATATTAAGGGATCTTTAAAACCTATTAAAGAATAAAAAAGAATTTCGGATTTCTAGGAATGAAAAGAAGAATATAAAAAGTTATAAAGATATATAATATATACTAGAAAGTTAAAATATCGAAATATAAGCCCTACTGCTTATTATAACTAACCTCGATACTAAAAAAAGCATAGAATATAATCGTATAGGACTTTATAGCTAAACTTTCTTTATTTAAAGATATAATTAATTAAATAAGCTATAATAAAATATAAATAATCGTCGATAGGTTTACGAAATACGGAATATTTATTATATTTCATAAGTTAATAATAATAGAGTAAATGATAACTTTATTTCTCCGATATTACGTTAATAAATATAGATTTCTACGACGAATTATACCGAATAAAGATAAACATATAAACTTACGATTTTAGAAAACTCTAATAAAATAATTAGAACTAAAGTAGAAAATATTTATAACATTTTATTTAAAATTAAATAGATAAATAAAACGTATAAATTAAACTTTCGGATAATATTTTTAAAACTACGTTAATTACGAATTAAATAATGAAATAGAATTATTATTATTAATAAACCTAACTTATGATATATTAAAAAGAATTAGGATATAAAGATTAATCCTTAAGAGGTAGTTTATAATAGAAAGCTAAGAGAAATAAAAACGCTAATATTAAACGAAGTAACGTTAACGATAATAAAAGCTTTAAAGACCTTTATAAAGGTAATTAAAATAAATGCCTTATAAAAATAACTCTATAACGAATTAATATATATCTAGGAGAGGATAAGAAAGTATTTTAATTTTAAAAGAATTAAGGACATAATTCTAAAGTATTATAACCGTACTATACCTATTAGTAATAGTAAGTAATATAGGTATTTATCTTAATATATTAAGGAATCGATAATAGGTTATATAACTTATACTTTCTATGCTTCTTAATCTTACGGTTAGATATACGTATTAAGAGTAAACTATATACTTAAGATTAATAACTAAAAAATTAGGTAAAGACTAAGAAAGAAATAGATCTTTTAGTTTATTTATATAGATTTTTTTATTTAGTAAACGTAATACCTCTAACTCCCGTAGTACGGGTTAAGGGCCGTACCTACGGCCTTAGGCCGTAAAGCGTAATTAAATTCCCTTACGGCTTTAAGCCGTACTATCTTAACGCTAAGTCTTTACGCTTAATAGAAAATAAAATAACCTTTTTTTACTTTTCCTTTATACCTTATAACCTATATAGGTTAGTATCTTTATAACCGTAGTTTCTAATACTATCCTCCTTCTTTTAAAATTCTATTACAGAATTCCGAAGGTATGTCTTTCTTTCTTCTTTATTCTAACTTTCCTCTTTTATTAATATACCTCTTATTTACTTTTCCCGTTATTAATCTAACCTTCGTAATCGCCGTCGTAATCGACTTATATCGGCCTTAGTATTAATTATTAATTCTTAAATACCTTATATTCGTTATATTCGTATATCCTTACCTTATTAAATCGATAAAGACTTAGATAATTATTTTAAGTATTCGTTTACCTATAGGTTTTACGATCGTTAAAGCGCTTCGTCGAAAGCGGTTAATTATATTATTAACGAGATTACCCGTATAAAGGTTAAGTTTAATATTATTAAAAAAAAACTTAAACGTATTAAACGTTTATCGTTTATTTTTCGTAATAAGATTACTCGTCTTAGTAAGTAACGTCGTCGCGTTATTAATAATTTACGGTTTTTCGTTAAATAGGATCTTTAGGTTAAAGGGGAAACTAAAATAGGAGGTAAAAAAAAAAGAAATCGAGGTCCTTTAAAAGTCCGTTCCTTCCGAGATAGGTTCCGCCTTTATACCTTAAGGCGTCGGATTTTAATTAATCGGTTTTCCCGGCCGATTTAAGTTTTATCGACGAAAATCCTTAAGCTCTTCTTAAGTATTCGTTAAATACTAAAGTAATTCTTAAGTATTTTCCTTTAGTAGGTATTCCTTTTACTTTATTAGGTATTAAAATTAACCTTTTACTTCTCGTAAGTCGAGAATCTTTTTAACCTTATATTTTTCTTTCTAAATTTCCTCCCTAGTATTTATTTTAGTATTTTTATTAATAGGTTTTAATATATTAATATAAAATATAGGATAAATCTTTAAATTTCTTAATAGTTAGAGTTCGTAATTTAACTTTAAAAGCTTCTTCTTAATTCTTAATAGTCCTAATTTCTTAAAGTTAAGTTTATTACTTAGTTACTTTATTTTTATTTAGGAGATCCCTTTTATTACGTATTATTTTCTTCGTAGTAAATAAACCTTACTTCCTTCCTTTAGAATTAGTCCCTTAATTCTTTTAAAGTTAAAGTATTTTTTTATCTTTTCCTAGATATATATTAATTTATTATAAAGTTAATTTTATAGGGTTTTCATTTCGTTAATTTTAATACTAACTCGCTAGACTTTCGTTATCGTTAATTTATTTCTATATAGTATCGGTAATTTAGGTTATTCTTTTAGTTTTTTATAATAAATTATTTCTTAGGGGTTTATAAGGGTACTTATTTTTATGTATTATTAAATTAGTTATAATTATATAATTAATACTTTATATACTTTTTAATCTTATAATTAAAGTACGTATTAAGAATAAACTATATACTTAAGATTAATAATTAAAGAATTAAGTAATAATTAATAAAAAGAAAGAGATTTCTTATTTATTATTTGGACTTTATTTAGCGGGTAGGTACCGTTATTACGAATACTACCGACCTTAGAGTAGTTTATTTTAGTATTAAGATTAACCGCCCGTATAATAAGAAGTAAAATAATAATTTTTTTACTTTCCCTTCTTATATCTCGTAATTCTTATAGGTTAGTATCTTTCCGATTATAGTTCTTAATATTATCCTTCTTCTTCCTAATTTTTATCCTAAAAATCCGAAGGTATATTCTCTTTTCTTTATTTATTTTATTTATTTTATTTATTTTATTTATTTTATTTATTTTATTTATTTTATTTATTTTATTTATTTTATTTATTTTATTTATTTTATTTATTTTATTTATTTTATTTATTTTATTTATTTTATTTATTTTATTTATTTTATTTATTTTATTTATCTTATTTATTTTATTTATTTTATTTATTTTATTTATTTTATTTATTTTATTTATTTTATTTATTTTATTTATTTTATTTATTTTATTTATTTTATTTATTTTATTTATTTTATTTATTTTATTTATTTTATTTATTTTATTTATTTTATTTATTTTATTTATTTTATTTATTTTATTTATTAAAATACTTATTACTCGTTCTTCTCGTTATTAATTTACTTTACGCTAGCGTTATTACGATCGGTTTATATCGGCTTTAATATTAATTATTAATTTATAGATACCTTATTTTCGTTACGTTACGTTCGATTATCTTTAATTTACCGTATTACTAAAGATTTAAATAGCTAGTTAAAGTATTCGTTTGTTTATAAATTTTATAACCGTTAGAATACTTCGTTAAGAGTAATTAATCGGGTTATCGAGGAAATTAACCGCGGTAAAGCTAAGCTTAATAATACTAAAGAAGAATTTAATTATATTAAACGTTAAATTTTTATTTTTCATAATGAAGTTATTCGTTTTTATAAATAGCATCGTCGTATTATTAATAGTTTACGTTTCTTTATTAAACGGGATCTTTTAATTAAGAAGAAAGTAGAATAGGAGGAGGCTAACGTCGAGGTACTTCTTGAAATTCTTTTTAAGGCCGAGCCTTCCGAATTAAGTTTTACTTTATATCTTATATTATCGGACATTAATTAATTTACCTTTAAACTTAATTTAAATTTCATTAATAAACGGTATTAAGTTTTTATAAGCGTTTATAAAAGTAGTTAACCGGTTCTTATATATTTTCTTTTAATGGGTATCCTTTTTATTTAATTAAGTACTAAAGTTAATTTTTAATTTTTCGCGAATCTAGAATTTTCTTAACTTTAAACTCTTCTTCTTTAATTTCTTCGTTAGTTTTTAATGAAGGGTTTTCGTTAATAGGTCTTAATATATTAATATAAAATATAAGGTATATTTTAGAGTTTTTAGGTAGGTTTAGCTTATCATTTAGCTTTAAGAGCTTTTCTTAAATTCTTAATAACTATAGTTTCTTAAAATCGAGCTTATCGTTTAATCGTTTTATTTTTATTTAAGGGATTTCCTTTATTACGTATTACTTATTACGTAATAAATAAACTTTACTTTCCTTCTTTATATTAGAAACTACGGTTATAAGGGTTACTAACCTATATAGGTTATAAGGTATAAGGGGAAAGTAAAAGAAGGGTATTTTATTTTCTATTAAGCGTAAGGACTTAACGCTAAGATAATACGGCTTAAGGCCGTAAGGGATTTTAATTACGTTCTACGGCTTAAGGCCGTAGGTACGGCCCTTAACCGTACTACGGGAATTAGAAATATTACGTTCCTTAAATAAGAAAGCCTATATATATAAACTAAGGGATTTATTTTTTCTTAATCTTTTTTTAATTCTTTAATTATTAATCTTAAGTCTATAGTTAACTTTTAATACGTATCTTTAATCGTAAGATTAAAAAGTATATAAAGTATAAGTTATATAACTTATAATCGATTCTTTAATATATTAAAATAAGTATCTATACTATTTATTATTATTAATAGGTATAGTACGGTTATAATATTTTAAGAACTCCTTAATCCTAGAATTAAATATCGAAAGGAAATTAATAATATCCCTTAAGGAGAAGGGTAATTAAGAAGTAATCCTTTTAAATAATAATTAAGAACTCTAACGTATTATAACTTATTAGAAAGTTCGACTTCTTCCGAGGACGAAAGGCTACTAGAGAACGACCTTCGAAGCCTTAGATAAATAGAAAGCCTCGAAAAAGAAGAAGCGGAATTAACCCGAAACCTTAAAGACTTAAATATCGACGACGATAACGTTAATTAAATATTTACGTTAAAAAATCTAATACTAATAAGCGGTAATAACCTTATAACTCCGTTAAACGTTAAAGGATATAAACCGAAATAACTTTAGAGTTATAATAGCTTGAAAAAAAAGAAGGATTTTTTATTTAAGGGAGAATATTCCTATATTTTTACGAAAAATAGCTTACGGAATCCGAGTAATAAATCTTAACTATAACTTAAAGCCTTACGGGTAAGGTTAATAATTAAGTCGTATTTATTATTAAAGATTTTTTAATTAATAAGAACGACCCTAGGAAAATAAAGAAAGAAATAAAAACTATTTTTATAACTTATAAAGCGTTCGAACGAAAGATTAAAGTAATCTTTAGAGACCTATATAAGATTCGAACGACTAAACGAAGGCTAGGAAGCTTAATTTAAATTAAGTAAATTTATATTTACGTTATTAAATTTAAAAGTTAAGCGGCGAAGACCGATTATAACGATACGGCCTTAATTAAGATATTCTATAATAGATTTAAGAAAAGAGTTAAGGATAGGATATATCGAATAGATTATCCGGATATCTTCGAAGAATTTATATAAATAATAATAAGGATCGATAATCGATAATATAAATATAAATAAAAAGATAAAAAAGGACCTACTTATATTCTTAAGTAATGAAGTAAACCTAAGCCCCGAGGTATTACTTTAGGAACCTACTTTAAACTAATGTATATTATAGTAGTACGGTAAACCTTAGCTACGTAGCCTTTTAGATGTTTATTTATATAGGTCGCGTATTTATATTTTCATTAGTTAGACTTAGACCTATAGCTATTATAATACCTATTACGGTAGTTAATAGCTATTTATTCGTTTCTTACTATGCCTTTCTAGCTATCCTTATTACCCTTTTATTTTAATCTTTTCCTAGCTGCCGTTTTAGCGGGCCGATTAACCGATTTTAGTTATTTATAATTATAATTTAGGTTAATCGGTATTAGGTTAGTTATTAGTAGTTAGGTAGTCCTTATTTCGTGCCTCCGTTAGCGTATTTACGCTACTCCTATTTAATATCGACGTAATAAAAAAGGAAAAGGAGAAGAAGGATAAAAGTAAGGTTATGTAATGGGCTGCGCCTAGTTATAGAACCCTGGTTGGCATAGCACCAGGGTACGTAACCGCTCCTCCCGTATATAGCTAGCTCCTGAAGGCGCGGCCTTAGTAGAGCGTACCTTTCTTCCTTTTCCTCCTCGTATAGCTTTATTCCTTTAATTTATACCCTTTTACCTAGCGAATAGCTCTTGAAACCGTAATAAAAAGCTATACTATCTTCTCCGTAAGGTTAGTACTTAGACTTCCGATATCCGACTCCTAGATAGCGGAAGATAAGTTTAAGGCGTAGTCGAGCGCTTAGGAGGCGACGCTAGCCTATTACGTATTATTATAAGACCCCTACTTCTTAAACTTCATGAAAGAGTATATAATCGATTTCTTACGAAGTAATTCCCTAGTATCCGTACTACCGGTACCCGTACCCGTACCGGAGGTTATAGCTACCTTATCTACGGGCGTAAACGGAACTCGACGAAAACCTCTTAAGTAATACGAATAGGACGGGAAGGCTATATCGTTTTACTTCTACCTAGAAAAACTATAAGCGAAAATCCTAATCGACGCTTTAAACGGGTTACTCGGTAATAATAACGCGATATAGTACTTTATTTTCGGTACGATACCCGAGGATCGGTAGCGGAAGATAGAATACTTCTAGAGATCTAGCGGCCTAAAGGGCGGATTCTAGCCTAAGGACTTACTAAGGTATATAAAAGAAACGTTTAATAATATTTAGGTTAAGGAGGATACGTAGTAGAAACTACGGAAACTACGGTAGAAAAAGGGAGAAACCTTCGGGAGCTTCCTACCCGATTTCGAAAAGGTCTTAACGAACGCTAAAAGCTCTAGCTAGGATAACGATAATAAGCTAACGTAGCTAAAAGCGGTATTATTTAACTACCTTTAAAATATATTAATCCCGATTTAAATATCCTAAGATTACGATACCTTTATCGCTTAAATTTACTTAATCGCGTAACGTTACGAATAAACCGCCGAATTTAGGCGACTTACGAACTAATTAGGCGAAAATAAACGTTATTCGACGATCCCGAGTTACGAATTAATATCCGCTACTTAACGCTCGGACTCCGCCCGGATAAATACTTAGGGCGATACGATTATAACGGGCTTTATTAGATCGTAAGGGAAGCCCCGCTAAGCCTACGGCGGGTTTAATAGCGGGCCTAGTAGTAATATCCGACGGATAAGGTAGGTCCCTTAGGAAGAATACGAGAAGAGGAAGGTCTAAGGTAGCTACTTCCGCTACGGCGCTAGCTAGTATTAGGTTAGGGACTACTTTTACCTACCGGTAGCTCGCCCGGGTAGCTAAGGGCGGTTCCCGCCCGTGCCGGTACGGATAACGTAAGTTATCGAACTATTACTAAAAGAACTAGAAGATATATTAGCTAATATAACGGCGGGAAAAGAGTAGCTTCGTTACGAAGTTAGGTAACGGAGCCTAGCTAGGAGGTAATAAATAAATGGAAAGCCTATAAGGATAGAATGAAAAGTAATCCTTCGTTATTATTAATTATAGTTAATAAAACGTCGTTATCGGAAGCCTTTGTAAACGAAGGTTACCTATGTTTTATAACTATTAATAAGGACTTATTTAAATCCTTTAACCTATCCCTTATTTCCATCCTTTCCCGTAATATTAAAGGCGCTTTAGGCGTTATAGAAGAAGCGGTAATCCAAGGAATTACCTATATAGCTTTAAAGATTAACGGGTATACGTAATTAATATACGTATACGTTATTCCGTTATTAGAATTCCTAATAATTCTAGGAAAACCGTAATAAATATATAACGAGGTAGTTTCGTACCTATACGAAAATCGACTATAGTACGGAAGAGTACGAATAAGCGTATAATATAAGGGAAAGAAACGTACGACCCCGCTTATAAGGGAGCTAAAAGAGGCCTAATACGTATTAGCTAATACGTTCGTAGGCTTAGCTAAGAGGATGCGCCGCCGTAAGAGAGAAGAAATAAATACGGAAGGTATGTCGATATTCGCGGCCTTCCTAGTAGATATAAAGAAAGCCTTAAAGCCGAAACCCGTAAAAACGGAGGCGGAATTACGAGAGATAATCCTACGGGAGTTTTACGACCTACTTCCGTTATAAAAGAAGGAAGAAGCTAACCGTTTCGTCCCGTATCGCCCGGGCGTTAACTATAAAATCGATATAAAGAAAGGACTAGACGAAAGGGAGAAGTTATTACCTTAGGGTTCCTTATATAGGATATCTCGGGAAGAGCTCTTAATACTACGGAAAACGCTCCGCGACTTACTAGATAAGGGGTTTATTCGGGCTAGTAGCTCGGAAGTAGGAGCCCTAGTCCTCTTCGTCCGTAAGTTAAGAGGAGGCTTTCGATTTTATTGCGATTACCGGGCGTTAAATCGCTTAACCCGAGGGAACCGTTACCCGCTCCCGCTTATCGGCGATACCTTACGTAACCTAACGTCGGTAAAGTAATTTACGAAAATAAACGTAGTCGCGGCCTTTTATAAAGTCCGTATTACGAAAGGTAACGAATTTAAAACGGCGTTTAGGACCCGATACGGTTTATTCGAATAGCTAGTAATACCCTTTAGGCTAATAGGCGCTCCGGTAACTTTCTAGAGATATATAAATAACGTTTTAAAGGGGTTTCTCGATGACTTTATTAGCGCTTATATAAACGATATCCTTATTTATATAAGCGGGTCCCGTAAGGATTATATGGTTAAAGTACGTATAATCCTAAAGCGCCTCTACGAAGCCGGCCTCTACCTAGACCCCGGGAAGTACGAGTTCGTAATAACGATTATTAAATACCTAAGGTTTATTATATACGCCGGTAAGGGAATATAAACGGACCCGGAAAAGATAAAAGTAATACTAAACTAGGAGGCCTTTACTTTAGTAAAGGGAGTTAGAAGCTTTCTAAGGTTCGCTAATTACTACCGTATATTTATTCCCGGATTTTCCGAGATTATCGTTCCCCTTACGGCTTTAATAAAGAAGAATTAACCTTTTAAATAGAACCTTACCTACGAAGAGGCGTTTTAGCGCCTAAAGACCTTATTTACGTCGGTACTTATTTTAACGTAATAAGACCTAGATAAGCTAACGTTCTTAGAAGTAAATTACTTAAGGTAGGCGTTCGGCGGCGTACTATCCTAGTAGGCCGGGGAGGGAAGAAAGGTAGTAACTTATTACTTTTAGAAGCTAAGGCTAACCGAAATTAACTACCCGATTTACGATAAGGAGATATTAGTTATTATTAGGTACTTAGAATAATAAGACGCCGAGCTAAGGAACTATAAGAAATTTACTATCCTAACCGACTATAAGAACCTCGAATATTTTATAACCCGCTAACGCCTCTCGGAGCGGTAAGCGCGCTAAGCGAAGCTCTTATCCCGGTATAACTTTAACCTCGTTTACCGCGCTAATAATTAAGCCGTAGTTCCCGACGCGCTCTCCCGAAAGGACCAAGACCGACTAAGCGTTAACGATAAAGAGTTACGGTATTTATAACTTATTTTTAAAAGGGCTCTTTAAAACTAAACCTACGTAATAATAGCGTTCTAGTCCGCCGGGCCCGATATTAAAGTCTTTAAAAATAACGAATTTTAGTTCCTATAAAAGAGGACGGCGTACCTCGATACGCTATATTAATAAGCGTATTAGGCGGTAAAATAAAACGCCCGCTCCTTCGCCCCGATTATAAAGCTAAAAGTATAAATCGCGGAATATACGATAAACGCCGGAAGACGGTTATTATTTAGGGACCGGGTATAGGTACCGGGGGATCCGCCTCCCGGAAACGCGGGGGTAAATTCCCTAGGTACGGACTAGCTTAACGAATTACGGACGAAAATAATCTAAAAAGCTTACGACTTATACGTTATTAGTTACCCCGGTCGGGAGGGTATTATAGCGATCCTAAGCCGAGACTTCTATTAACCGATACTCTATTAATACGTAAGGAGGTTTATCCGTAACTATAACGTTTACGGCCGCTCTAAGCTATAAAGGGAATATAAAAAAGGTCTCCTTAAACCCTTCCTTATACCGAACCGCTACTTTAAGGATATATAAATGGACTTTATCGTAAACCTACCCCTATCGAAAGGTAACTAATATATATAGGTAATTAAGGACCGCTTAAGTAAGATTATAATCCTCGAGCTTACGCCTACTATAAACGTAAAAGCGTATACGGAGCGCTTCCTAGCGTATTACGTCCGATATTATAACTAATTAAGAAGTATCGTAAGCGATAAAGAATCGAATTAATTAAGCCGTTTCTAGAGCTATCTTTACCGCTTAATAGGTATAAAGTAAAAACTAAGTACGGCTTATTACCCCTAGATAAACGGAAGCTCCGAAAGGGTTAATTAAGAGATTTAAGCGATACTACGAAGCTATATTAACTACGAATAAAACGACTAGGCATAATAGCTACCTATCGTTTAGTTAGCGTTAAACGGACGGCTTAATACCTCGATAAGGCTTTCTCCCTTCTTCGCGATATACGGCTTCGATTTAAACCCTATACCCGCGGTTTCCGCTAATCCGGGCGCGGAAATAATACCTTTACCGCCGGAACTCTAAGCGAAGGCGTTCGTAAATAAGGTTCGCGTAGTTTTAAACTTCGTATAAGTAACGCTAGCTATAGCCTCTTAGTAATACGAATTCTACGTAAATTAAAAGCGATCCCCGGCCGAAAGACTCTAAGTAGGCGATAAAGTATAGCTCGATCTTACCTACTATAATACGGGTAAACCTAAGAAGAAGCTCGATTAATTAAAGGTAAAATATACGGTTACGAAAGTACTAAACCCGTACGTAATCGAGCTAAGAGATATCCCGGCCGAGATCGATAATAAGTTCTACGTCGATTAATTATAGAGAGCGTATACGGACGAGTTATTAGGCTAAACTTAAGACGACCCGTAACCCCTTCCGTTATTTATCGAAGGGATTAATAAGTTTATAATAAAGGAAATCCTTTACGTAAAAGATAAAAAGGTAGGCAGGGGAAAACGACGTAAAGTCTTAGTACGTTAAAAGGGCTACTAGGAATTATCTTGGCATTTATTATCCGACTTTATAAAAGCGGAGGTACTAAATATTTACGAAAATAAGTACGGATTAGTAACCGTAAACGACGGTTTAAGGGAAAAATATACGACCTAGGAAAACTTAAAGTTACGATTAACTAAGAAACGAAGTACCTAGGAACCGGGCCGCGAAGTTAAATCTCTTTCCTAAACGCTATAAAGGCGTTATTTAATTATAAAAAAAAAAAAAAAGGAAGGGGGGGGGCGACTAATCGTCGTCGTCGTCGTAATCGTCGTCCTCCTCCTCCTCCGGAAAAAACTCGGAGGTATTAGCCTCCTTCGCTTCCTCGTCGAGGATAAAGTAAGCGGCGAGGGAGCGGCGGGCGCGAGCGGCGCGGTTAATACCTAGCGTTTCGAGGGAAAAAGGAAAAGCTAGGGGGCGGAAGCGGTACTAAGAGCGGCGGAAGCGTAAGCGGCGACGCGGGGAACGGGTAGGCGAGCGGGCCGGCGAACGCGAACGCCGGGAGCGCTAGGAGCCCTTTAAGGCGCTAATCCGTCCCTCTAAGGCCGAAACCGTACGCTAAAGGGCGGCGTTATTAAGGCCGGGAGCGGCGGTAATAACGGGCGGGCCGGTAGGGGCGGTAAACGAGCCGGTAGGGGCGGTTTCGCCGAAGCGGGGGGCAGGGCCGGAGGCTCGGGCCATAGGGTTTACGAATTCCTTATAAAAAGGGAGGGTTAATATATATAAAAAAAAAAAAAAAAAAAAAAAAAAAAAAAAAAAAAGGGAAGGGGAGGCTAACGGGCCGATTAAGCCGTAGGTTAGTAGGCGCTCGGCGGCGTTAACGAAGGCGAGGGCGTCCCGTAAACGGGAGCCGCTAGCGGAGGTACGGGCGGTTACTTACTAGTAGGCGGCGGGAAGCGCGACGGCGGGGCTAGGAAATGTTAGTAATAGCTACCTATACGAGGCATATATAATACTTATAGCGGCTAGTAACCATATCCGTTAGCCGCGTATTCCGTATACGCCGGGCCCCGGCCCTCCTTATCGTAATAGGTACGCAAGGCGCTTACGTAACGACGGTAGGGGAAAGCGCGGGCGTCCGCCGGGCGGGTAACGGCCGAGCGGGGGGTAGTAACCGTACGCGGGGCGGTAACCGTACGCGGAGTAATAGGAATCTAGAGGAGGGCGGTAGCCTCCGGGAAAGCGGGCTCCTCGGCGGCGGGCTCTTCGGCGGCGGGCTTTACGGCGGCGGGCTTAGGGCTAAGGGAGAGGCTCTCTCGCTATAAAACCGATTAATACGTAGCTAAGCGAAAGGAATAATAAAACGGGAAAGGTTAGCCTTACTAGGGCCGCTACGGCGGCGATATTACTTACGTTATTATTACTACCCTCGTCGGCGGAAGGGATAGGCGTAAGGCGTCGTACTAAGCGACGGAAGGTAGGAGTAGGGAGACCTAGGGGGTCGGGAAACGAAGAGGAGGATATCTATTAATACTACGTTAGCTAGGAATTAATCGAATACCCTACGAAACGCGCGAGTTAAAAGGAGAGCTATATCCCGACGAAATACGGCCTTAGTAATAATATAATAGCGACGAATAACCGTAGAAAAAGAGGTTTACCTACGTTAGTTAAGGTAGCGGGGGCGGGAGAGCTATTATTATTATAGGAAGAAGAGAGGAGTAAGAAAAGGAATAAGAGGGAGGTTAATTAATTAAAAAGGAAAGGAAGCGCTACTAACTAAGAACGATTCGAATACCTTAATTAGCGGAAAGGGAAGCTTATATAATAGGCTACGCCTAGTTATAAAACCCTAGTTAATATAATACTAGGGTACGTAACCGCTTCTCCCGTATATAGCCAGCTCCTAAAGGCGCGGCCTTAGCAGAGCGTACCTTTCTTCCTTTTCCTCCTCGTATAGCTTTATTCCTTTAATTTATACCCTTTTACCTAGCGAATAGCTCTTGAAACCGTAATAGGTTAAGTATTTTAATTATAGAAAGCTTAGATATTATAAAACTAAATATAGATTTAAGCGAAAGGTTCTAGAATTAAAAACCCTATAAAAGAAAAATATAGAAGTAATAATAAGAACTATAGAAAAAATAGATATGGATTACGTATATTAAATAGGTTAGTATCGAAGCTACGATTAAAATAAAAGGCAAGGCTTTAACTTCTATTATCGAATAAAACGAATTAATAAAAAATATCTTAATAATATAATTAATAGAAATAATCGAATAAACGGTTAACGCGGTCGACGAATACCTAACCCGAAGCGATAAAGTAATGACCTTACTTTACGAAGAAGAAAACGAGAATAAGTAATTAGCCCTTTTTAAAGAAGTCTTCCTTAATTAAGTAATCGAAACGATAAGAATCTAATATACTAAGATTAATCCTACGCTATAGTCCGAAATAAGCTAAAGTCTTACGAAGGTAATTAGTCTATGAAAATAACGAAACGGTTATAATTACGTAAGCCGCTTTATAAAGCCATACGATACTATACGCCTACGTCTGGAACGTTCGTACCTACGTATCCGTACGCTTACGTTTAAAACGTTCGTACTTACGTACCTATACGCTCTAAGCTTACGCTTTACGTTACGTAATATAAGGTATAAATTAATAATATACGTAAATAATTAATGTTATATATTATACTTTCTTATAAATTATATATTAATTAAATAATTTATCCTTTTAAAGTAAATATACGTTTTAATAGAATTATTTTAAACTTATATATTATATTAACGCTTTATATTATAAAATCAATATAATAAATATAATAAATATAATAAATATAATAAATATAATAAATATAATAAATATAATAAATATAATAAGTATTATTACTTAAATTAGGAAAGCTATGTAAGTATTTAGTTTACTTTATAAGTAATGAAATATAGGAAGAAGAAAGTAAATTAACTAACTATTTAAAAAGAATAAAATTTAAAGGAAATATAAATTACTTATATATAAATAATAAGAAGTTACGAGTTATATTATATAAGTAAATTAGAAATTAAGGTTAGTAAACGAGTAATTAAAGAAAAAATAAAGAGCTATATATAGGTAGCTTTTTACGTAATAGATATAATATTTAATAAAATTAAAAAGTAATATAAAAATTAAAATTTAAAAATAAAATAATATTACGTAATAATTAAACCAGCCTATATAAGCCTATATACCGTAAAGCGTAAATATAGGCGTCTACGTTTTACGTAATAATTATAAGCCCGGGGCATTTCTAAGGAGTTATTATTACTTAGGTTATTCCGACGTAAGTAAGTAATATATATTTATTTATTTCTTAGATCTTACGATTATTCTTCCTTCTTATATTTCCATACCGGTACTTTACTTTCGTATCTAATACTAGATAATCGCTTATTAATTTCGCTATAACGATTAATACGTCCGAATTTTCCTTAGATAAGATTCCTATTAACGTTTACTTACGAGCTTACGATAAGTAGCTACGTTAATTCCTTACGCTTAAATCGATAGCTACTTAATTCGGTATTTAAAAGGACGTTAATCTAAACGGAGCTAAGTTTAACGTTATTCGAGTCGTAATAAGTACTCTTAAAGAGTATATTACTTAAGAGAACGAACTCCTTAAAGAAAACTATAAGAAAGCGGTTTACGAATAGGCGTCGATCCTAACCGAAAACTAAGGAGATTAATTACTAAGGCCTAAGATACGAATTCGAAAGTAATAAACGGTAACGTATAATAAATTCGTCTCCTAATAAATAACGATCGAGGCTTAGGTTATAGCTATTAATAATTAATATAAGGTTCTTTATAGCTAGATTCTCGTATTTATTTCTATAGGCTTTCTTAAGGTAGTTAATATAAAGATATAGTTTCTAGACCTTAATCCGATTATTTAAAACCTCGTAAAGATTTTCCGTAAGTAAATTACTCCTACCGAAGCCGTTATTAAGACGCTCGTTAAGCGAAAATACCGTAAGGTATTCTAAAAAATAAAGATAAGTACTTATAATCCCGAGTAATTCTATATTACGTAATAATATACCTTCCTTCGTACTCGCGTTTATTATATTAACGAAATTAAAGGCGTTATAAAAGTAAAGGATTTCCTCGAAATAATTAAAGCTAAGATCGTAATCGACTAGGTTATACGGATATTAATCGCTCTTACGGAAGCTAATAAACTTAACGAATAACTAAAAACCTTTAAGTAATTAAGCATCGTATTTAGCGCTTTCGTTACCGAGAATAAGTAAAAAGGTAAATTAGGTTATAAAATTTTTATAACTACCTACTAAGGACCGACTTTAAGAGCGAAATTAAGTAATAATACCGGCTAAGGAAAAGTAACGAGCTACGAATACCTCTATAAGTCTAAAGGTAAATCATATATATAAGTAACTCGCTCTTATAAAATCCTTTAGAAGTCCGTTACTAATTAAACGGTACGTAACCTAAAGCCGATCCCGGTTAATATTATACGAAAAGTTAAAGCTAAATACGACTTACCTAAGTACGTTAAATTCCGAAATTAAATTAACCGTTAGGGATAGGACGTTCCCGTAAATAATATACCTAATAATAACTCCGGAAACGAAAAAGGAAATAACGCTATTACTTAATTAGTTAATATTAACGTAATAATAATCGACTTACGTATTATATACTTATTTACTTAAATTAGGATCTACTTTATAATAAACCTAATCCGATACTTACTATCGGAAAATACCGTCTTCGATAACTATAAAGTTATTTACCTTATTAATAATCGTAACCTTTTAATAAAGGGATCGTTCGTTCCCGTTAAAGATAAATAAACGGTCGAAGCTAATACTACGAGCTTTCCTATTACTAGTATAAATAATAAGATTATCGAGAAATATATCTTAAATTAATTTAATAAACTAACCTTTAATTTAAAGCTTAAAGACGTCGTACTTATTAAAGATTTCTACGTTAATATTATTTTTAAGGCGAAACTTCGTAATATAGGTATTTAGTTTTACGGTTTTAATTATACTTTAAGGAATAAAACCCTCGAGAAAAGTACCATAGTAAGGAAGCTAAAGCGACGCTTTAACCTAGTCTTTTTCGAATTTAAATAATTCTCTTCTTATTCGTAAGTCCTACCCGTAATATTATTTATAATACTATCGAATATTCTACGTAGCGTAGCGTCGATCGTAATAATACCTTATTTCCCGGAAAGAAACGTCCGGTAAAGAAGATCGAAAGATATTACTAAACCGAAAGAAAACTCCGAGGTATTTTAGCATTAACGAATAAGATATCTTAATCCTAAAGCGCTTAGAGCCTTCGTTAAAAACGCCCGGAACGTTAAGATTAACGGTATATTTATAATTAAATACGAATATTATAATTAAGCGATAGGTAAGAAAGTAATCTCGCGCCGTTTATTAATATATCGTTCGCTACGTCCTTTTTAAAAGGTATATTAGGATTTATTTAACTACCCGGAAGGTTACGACGGATTTAAATAACTTATTATAATTAGGAATAAATTTAGCGGAATGTTATAGGTTAAGACCTTAGAAAGTAAGTAAGGTTTATTAATAATAAAAATTCTTCGACTCTTTAAAAGATAGGTTCGGAAGTAATTCCGACTCTTAATCTATAAGATACGTTACGATAATAAGCGCTTAGTAATAAGCATTAAAGATATATTCGGATATAAGATCTAGGTAATAAAAGAAGGCATTAATTTCGAACTTCCGCCGGTTAATATTAAGGAGCTAACCGGTAGGAGTAAGAAAGCTAGATAAATTATTATTATTAAGTCGATTAAGTTAAGAATTAAAATAAGGCTACTAAAGAAATTATAACCGGAAATCGTTAAAGCCGTAACATATCTAATTAATATTAACCCTAGCTAAGCTTATAATCTTCGTATACCTTACGAGTTTTTAAATACTTAGTTTAAGTAATACTTTAAATAATATACTTTAAAAGTAATAAAGGAACTAACGAACGACCTCCGACCGGATTAAAACGATATTTATATATACGGATATCGCGCGTATCCCTTAATAAGAGAACGTACTTAGGATCTTAATAGGAAAAGGTTTAAGGTAAACCTACGAACTTATATTAGGTATTTAATAAAATATTATACTAATAACCTATACCGAATTTAGGTTCTTAAGCTAAGTAAAGTAATCCTAACTAAGGATATAATCCTTTACGAAAAAACGTTTTATAGTTAAATAAATAAACTAAAAGCTTAATAACTTAAACGTAAAAAAATTAATCGAATAAATCTTTCGATACGTATAAGTAATAATATTATTTAATTAATTATTAAAGTATTAAACCTATAAGATTCGTTCGTATTATTTAATCGAAAGCTAAGTAACGAGTTAATTTCCTTCGGGAATAACGAGCCTACCTCGGGTAACGAGGATTTAAATACGATTTAATCCGCCGGTTTTAACTCGGGGGAGGGATAGCCTTTAAAAAAAGAAAAACTAAAGATAGATTCCGATAATTTAAAATACGAAACGGCTAGGTCTAAAAACGAATAACCGTAAAAGGTAATAGAATTATTCGAATTAATCGAGTAAGAGATATAAGAATAACTCGAAGCGAAAACCTAAGAGAAATTAAACGAAAAAGCGGATATATTTTACGAGCTCCCGAGTCCTAAACTTACTTTAATCGTATCCGCGGAAGCTACGGAAAGTAAGAATACTCCGATAAGGAATATAAAGTAATTAAAGTTAAATACGGCTATTAATAAAAGTACCGAAAGTTCGGAGCGGCGAGTATATTTCGCCGACGGAATAAATACTCGGGAATAACCTCTAGAATAATTAACTAAAGAAATTCGTACTTCCTCCGAAGAAAAGGAATAATATAACCTATCCCCGTAAATTACTTAGCGTAAATAACGTACGAAAAAGGTTTATCCTTTTACTATCCGTTATAATAAAAGGAAGAAAGAAAAAAGCCCGGAAAAGAATAAAGTAATAAGTAGCTTAAGTATTAAAGTTTACGTAATATCGGATAACCTAACGATTAGGAGTAATCTTTTAAGAGATCGCTAACTCGACTTCGTAATAACCTTTTAGTTTAATTAATTAAAGGAATAATAAGTAAAGAGCTACGATAAATATATTACGTTATATTTAATTTTCGTTATAGCCGTTAATTAAACGAAGGCCGAGCGATTAAACGTATCGCTTAATAAGATAAGAATTTATTACGACGATTTATTTAAACCGTTAAAGATATAAAAGAACTTAGATAAGTATTTATTAAGAAAGCGATTTAAAGAAAACGCTAGATTTAAAATTAAAGCCTTCCTACGTATTAAAATATAGCGTATTATTAATCGCGAACGGATAAAAATAAAGCTAATTTTATTAATATAAGTCTTCGATTATAAATTCGACGAAGATAATTTTCTTACTACTTATAAATCGCGTTTAATAACGCGAAGAAACTTATAACCTAAAGAGTTATTCGAGAGTACTTACGTAGCTACGTTAGTAGCGAAATCGTTCCGTATAATAATAATTATCATAGCTTAATTCGACCTCGAAGTTAATTAGTATAATATTAAAAACGCGTTCCTTAACGTAATAAAACCGGAGAGCGACCTTATACCTATAAAATTATTAAACGGGTTTAAAGAAGAGGAAAAGTACGCCTTCGCTATAAAAGTAATATACGGGTTTAAAGATTTACCCCTATTTTAGTTTAAGGAAATCGAAAGTACCCTTAACCGCTTAAGACTTTAGAGCTCTCTAAAGAAGCCGTACTTATTTTATATAAAAGAACGAAAAGTCTTCGTATTAATATACGTAAACGATATATTAATTATAAATTATAAAAGCTTAAAGGCGATAATATAAAAGGTAGCTTAGGGGTTAAAGAATACTTATAAAACGAAAGAACTTAAATAAGTAAAGTAGTATTTAAGGATTAGGGTAATACGTAATCGTAAAATACGAATTATAACCTTAATATACGACGCTTATATCGAAAAGATTATTAAACGCCTTAAATTAATAAATAATAATTAATTTCCGATAATATTATTATTAATTACCGAGCTAGTAAAGTATATAAGCGTTACTTCGAAATAATAAGTTAAGAAATATTAGGAGAAAGTAGGGTTATTATTCTATAACGTAATTATAATACGCTTAAACGTCGCTTTCGTAACGTCCTAACTATCCTATTTCCTAATTAATTTAAGACCTTAATACTTTAAAGCGATTAATTAAACGATTAAATATCTATATATTACTCGCTTCCTTAGCATTAAGTATAAGGATAAGAATAATAACGCTTAGGTATTCTTAATTAATAATAACGTTTCGTTTATAAACGATTCCGAGTTAAGAAAGTCGTCTAAGGAATACGTAATATCTTTATTTAAAGGTTTAATTATATGGAAAGCCGTTTATTAGGATATAGTATCGATATCGACGACTAAAGCTAAATTACTCGCTTTAGAGTATATAGCTAAGGAAACGATAGCTCTTAAACGTTTCTTTAGAAATATTACCTTAAAGCTAGGAAAACCTTAAAAGGTATATAGCGATAACTAATAAATAATAAAACTAATAATAAGGAAGAAAAAAAGGATTAATATTAAGTTACGTTATATAAATATATAGAATATATAACTACGTTAGGAGTATTAAAAGGGTACCTTCGAAATAATTTACCTCCTTATTAACTAAATACTAATAAACGAACTTACGAAAGCTTTATTACGTTAGTCGTTCGAATACTTTAAAATATTACTTAACTTATAAAATACTCGCGGAGAAATAGTTATAATAATATTTAAAGAGTTACCGTAAGTATTAACGGTACGTAAATTCTTTCTTTAATTAATTAATATATAAGTATAAAATATTATTACTATATAGAGATAGCTTTTTTTATTATTAAATACCGAATTCGAATAACTCTTAAATCTTAATATAAGAAGGTTATTTTAAGATAAAGAACTTAACTACGGAAATAATAAATAAGGCTAAACTAACGAAATACGTAAGTATTAACCGGTTCGTTTTAATATTCGATAATTTTCTTATATAAACGATCGGCTTATTAATATAATACTTCGTATAGGTATTATTCGAATAAAATAAGCGGATAGTCGCGAACGACCGTAAATACTACTTCCTTAGAAGATTATTCTTCGTTTTCGGAAGTTTACTCCTTTACTTCCTTTCCTTTAACGTCTTTTATTTCTATATTTAACTCTTACTCTCGAGCGGTAACCGACGAAGCTACGTTAGATATTACGGCCGAAGGACCGGCGGAAACGTTACTTTCGTTATCTAAAGTAATAAAAAGGCTAGTAAGTATAAAGCTAGGAGCGGGTACGGTAGGAACGGTCGATAGTCCGGTAGCCGAAGGACTTACGCTTAATTAAATAAATTAACCGGAATTAATTACGCTTTATCGTAACTTTATAGTTTCGGAAACCGCGGATATTTATTCTTCGTTTTAATAAAAAATTAAAAGCTTTTTTATTATCGTAACGAGCTTAAGGGCTTATAAGTAACGTTAACGAGTATTAAATAACGCGGAATAAAACTTATATATCGGCCGAAGCCTCGATACGGGCGACGATAAAATAAATAGCCGGTAGAATTAAAGCGTCGGCCTTATATAAAGTTAACTCTAAACCTCGACGTACGGAAGTAAAAATACCTATAGAAATACGTAAGCGTAACCGGATAAGTAATAATAATAACGGCCGGTACTTTAAAAAGAATCGAAGTATTCTTTAATAAACTTATTTTAAACCGTATTACGTATATAAATTAAGTAAGAAATTACGCGTCGAGTTTCGTACTTTTAATTACGAATAACCGAGGTAGTTCCTATAACGAAGGTAATAAGAGCTAAAGTAACCGGCGTTACGGAAATATTAAACGAAACCGTCGGAACGACCGGGCTAAAGGAAATAATAAGAACGATAATAACTCCGGGAACCGAAGAAGCGCTACGGTTTCGTTCTTATCCTCGTTTTCGTTTTACGATATTATTACGGATCGGAATAATAATAATAACGATCTTTTAAGTTACGCGAATAATAACGATATTATTAAAAAACGTAACTTAACGTACGCGAATTTAGGCTCGGGTTTTACGCGGAAAAACCTTACGAGTAATTAATATAATTAAGCGGTCGTTCTTTTCGACTTTTCCTTTATATAAGGAAGGAAAGTCTTCTTCGGAGGATTATTCGTCGGAAGATTCGTCGGTAGAAAGTTCGATAGCTCGGGATACGATATCTTAAGAACCGCGAGTAATTAAAGCTTAAGTACGGTACGTTAAAGGGCTAGATATAATTATATCGACGTCGCTTTCGTCGATAAAAAGATCCTTAAGGAATTAAGCGATAACTAAGGCCCCGGACCCGGGAGTAAAGGATACTTCTTCGTAGCGAATAAAGCTACCGGCCGAAGCTCTAGTATTATCTCCCGTACGTATACGGAAGATAAGCTAGGAGCTTACGGCGGAAAGGCCGAGTATCTTTTACTTTAGCGAAGCTACGGTACCTTAAAGCGTTAATATAATCTTACGAAGCTCTTAAGTATCGGATATATTAAAAAATCGTTAATTACGGTATTATATTACTACCGGTAAATAATAAATAAGTAATAAACGGATTATTTCGAATAACCTTTTATTTATTAATATAAAGTAATAAACGATCGCTTTATTATTTTAAAATACTTTAATATTAAAAGTAATATATTAATTATAAATAATAACCCTTACCGTAATAAGTTAAGCTTTTATTATACGGTCGCTTAATAAGAATATATTACGATTCGTATAATACGCGAGTTACGTTTTACGTAAATTATAAAGGAAGTAAACTTATCTTACGATAATAAATTAACGAAGCTTTATTAGTTATATTAGCTTACGATCGCGTAATTAATAAAATTACTTAATTATAATTAGATATATATACCTACGACGAATAACTTAGGAAAAAAAGAAAAAAAGAAAGGTACGTTTAATTCGAGAGCGAGAAATCCTAGATATATTTATACTTAACCGCTTTCGTAAGAAAAACGGCAGAATCGATTAATAAGGATAACGCGCGCGAACGCGCGCGATAGTAATAAAGAAGATTAAATCTTAATATTAATATTAAAGCGATTATTATTATATTATATATATAACTAACTACCGCTTAATCGAAAGCGAGTAATTATACGAGTAATTATTTTCATTTATAATAGAATATAAAGCATTAAATAAAGGATACGAAGAGTATATAACTTAGAAGAAAATACTACTAGTAATAAACCGAAGTATATACGGATAAGGGAATATAAGAAAGCCCGAGATAAGGTACCTAGTAATCGATTAATCTTAACGAGGTATAACGAGACTAAGGAATAACCTCCTTAGGCTATTATCGCGGGTAAAGAACTATAATTAACCTTATTATCGTAAGCTTAACTAAGGGATATATTACGTAAGTATATATCCTTAGTAGGAACTACTTAGCTTACCTAAGCTAGTTAGGTATTATTATATATACCTATAAATTACTTTATATTCTCTAATAGCTTTCTTTCTTTTTTAGTTAGTTAATATATACCTTTTTACTTATATTTTATTACTTTCTTTACGTATAACTTATTAACCTAAGCGTAACTTTCGCTAGTTATATAATAATTATAAGCCCGGTTAACGCTTTAAGGTACTATAGCTTAGTAATTCGGTTCCTTTAATTATACGTATACGGTAAAAAGCAGCCCCTTACGCGGTAAAGCCCTAGAATTAGATTAAAACTAGTAGTAAGGCGTCGCGTTAAGCGGTAAGGGATTTAATTCTTTACGAGGGGCCCTAACGGTCGAACGTTAGTAGTTATTACCTACTTACTAGAGGTATTTAAAAACTAAGGGGTATATTACGTAGTAGTTAAACTAACCTATATAAGCCTATATACCGTAAAGCGTAAATATAGGCGTTTACGTTTTACGTAATAAATAATAAATAAAATAATATATAAAATAATATATAAAATAATATATAAAATAATAAATAATAGTAATACTAAAGTAATAATAGGATAATAATAAATTAAATTAATATTATATATTAATTAAAGTACCCTTTATATACCTATATACCGTAAAGTATAAATAAAATACGCTAAAGTACTTCGCGCTTTTCTAGATTTTCGTATCGAAAACTTAAAACCTCTCGAAAGGCTAGGAGAAAAAGGGTAAGTAAGAATCGACATTTTATTTAATTACGAAAAAGAATTAATTCTTAATTAAACGGAGAGAAATTAACCTAGATTAAATAGAAAGAAACTAACCTATATAAAATAAAAAGAAATTAACTTAAATTAAATAAAGAAAAATTAACTTATATTAAACGAAAAGAAATTAACCTAGATTAAACGGAAAGAAATTAACCTGGATTAAACGAAAAGAAACTAACCTAGATTAAATAAGGAAAAACCAACCTAGATTAAACAAAGAAAAATTAACGTAAATTAATTTATAAATTAATAGGATTTAAATAGGTAGATAATAAACATATTAGTAAGTAAATAAGGATCTTATTACGTATGCTATGATTTTATTAGATATATCTACTTTAAATAAGCTATAGGAACTTTTAGCTAATAAAAATAGAATATTATTTAAATAACTTTATAATTATAAGGTTATTTATATTATTATTTATAGGGTTATTTATAAGGATATTTTTATAAAGGAATTACCCTTATGAATAAATTAATATAATAAAAGGTTTAATATATTATAACTATCCTTTAGATAGGATAAATACTTACGTTTTATATAATAGATAATAATATCGTAAATAACCTAATTATCCTTGAAATAAACTAAAACCCCTACGGCCTCCCGAAGGGAGGCCCTAGCATACTGGTATTAAGTATTAAGAAAATCGATTAATAAGAGCTAGAGAAATAATAAACGAAATTAATAAAAGAAACCCCGACTTTAGAAGAATTTAATAAAACTAAAACTAATACCGAATTAACGTTAAGTTAGTTAAATAACTTAAAACTAAGGGTAAAGTATAATAAATATAATAAAGGAATTACTATCCTATAGCGCGAAAACGGAACTAAAGTTTTCGACTACGATAAGGACCCGGTATACGTATATTAATTGGAAAAGTACGAAAAGGATATGTTACGACTTTAGTTACGATTATTAGAAGTATTATTCCGAAAGTCCCTAGACTTAATACGAACGTTAGGGTTAATATCGTATTATAATAATACGGTAGATTTAAGCTACGTAGCCTTTTCGATATTTATTTATATAGGTCGCATACTTATATTTTCATTAGTTAGACTTAAACTTATAGCTATTACTAATTATAGCTATAGCTATTTACTCGTTTCTTACTATGCCTTTCTAGCTATCCTCGTTACCCTTTTCTAGTCTTCTTTTTTTCCTTTCCTAGCTATCGTTTTTAGCTAGCCGATTAACCGATTATAGCTATTATAGCTATAATCTTAGTTAATCGGTACTAGGCTAGTTATTAGTAGTTAGGTAGTCCTTATTTCGTACCTCCGTTAGCGTACCTACGCTATTCTTATTTAGTATATATATATCTTATAAATAAATACCTATTAAGATACTAAGCGTTAATTATCGAAATAATAAAAAAGGCCCGATAAATTAGCCTTTTTATAAGAGCCTTAGGTATAGTAATATTAGCGGAACTATAACTTATAATTAACGAATTCTTATCGATTTAACGGCTTTATATAGGAATATTAAAAAATTCCTAAGGAAACGATAAGTATAGCTATTAGAATTTTATATAACTAAAACCGTTAATAATATTATTAACTTATACCCTTTAGTTATTCGACGGATTATATAATTATATTAGATATTATACGGTTCTTATAGATATATAACTATACTAGGACGATTTACGAAGGAATTATACGGAATAATAATAGAAATTAAAGGAGGAACGTATATATAGGTAAGATCGTTAAATCCTTATTATCCGAATTACTACCTCTTATTTTAATTATATTACTTAATATTAGAATATATTATTTATTTAGTAACTAAAACTTATTATAAGTTCTAGCTTAGTTTATCGGACCGACCGCTTAAACTATATAACTTAGGACTCGATTACTTCGACGTTTAATATTAGAAACGATAAGGATTCGTTATAATAATATTAAAGGAAGGCGATTATTAGGATTGCTTTAGATATAAAGAGGAAGAATATCCTTACGAGGACTATAAATAATATAAGTAACTAAAAAATAAGAAAGCCGACTTATATATTATAGTAAAATATAAAGGAAATAAATTCCGCGTATTAATATATTTAGAAGTAGATATCGATTATATATACCTACGAGTTATTAATAAATACGATATATCTTTTAGAATGAAAAAGAAGGAATATAAAATAACGATAATAAAAGGAATAATATTTTCGTACGATAAAAGACGAATAAAACGAAAAACTATAGATCTCGTCGTTAAAATCCTAAGACGATAATAACGACTCTACTTAAACATTATCGAGATATAATACGATATAATCCTTAGTATTCCTTAGTTTAAAATTAATAACTTTAATATTAATTAAAAGAAAGGAACTATTTAATAAACGAGTTAGAAAATAAATTCAACTAATAACGTAAGACCGTTAAAGCTTAGTTATACGAATTAAATTAATTCCTTAGACTTAGAAACTAAATAATATAATATTAATATTATAATAATTATTAAAGAAGAAAAGCTAGACCGAATAGCTAAGGTACTAAGGGAATTCCTAGATTATAAGGAGCTATTCTATAAAAGAAAGGGATTAATTAACCTTTTAGAATATATAACCTTACGATTATTAAATAAAATTAAAAGAAGGAATATAGCAGATATTTTATAAGCTATACCTAATAAATAAAACGAAGTTAATAGAATACCTTATACTAATAATTCCTAAGAAAAATAAGGATAAAATACTACGACTCGACGATAATAGATTACCGGTATACCGATAAATAACCGATTATCGTTATTTAAATAATATTACGATTAAGAACGGATATTCATTACCTTTACTAAAAGACTTAAATAAAGTAACGTATTAATAAAGTAGAATGGTTCTTAGCTTTAGACTTATTAAATACGTTTTATTTAATAGGAATAACTAAAGGAAACGAATAAAAAACGGTATTATAAAAATACCTTAATATATTCGTCTTCGTATATTTAAACCATATCCTTATATATTCGGAAACCTATAAAAATATATATATAATATATACGAAAAGTACTAAATACCTTAAAAGAAATAAAGCTATTAGTCGACCCGAAAAAGAGCGACTAATACGTATAACTAGGTTTTATAGGATTCCATATATCCTTAAGATAGATCTAAATCTAGGAATCTAAACGCGAAATAATTAAGAATTAACCTTTACTAAGGATAATTACGGATATAAAAACATTATATGGCTTTACGAACTATAGTAAACCGTTTATCCGTAACTTTAAAAAGGAAATAAAACCGTTAATACGACTTATAAAAGGAGCCGATAAAGAAAGCTAAAAGGTTTAATTAATAACCGAAGCCGTTTAGGTACTTTAAAATAATTAAAAGATAATAGAAAATAATACCTAGTTACTTATTATTCGACGATATTTAAAGGATTAAAATTACGATATCCTTTATACGATAAGGAATTAATGGTAATAATTAAAGGATTTAAAAAATAAGAAGTATACCTATTAAAATAATTAGAAGAAATAGAGGTATATTTAGACTATAATAACCTTAGGACGTTAATAATAATAAAGGTATTAAGCCTTAAATAATAAAGATAAAAAGAGTATCTCGACGAATTTAACTTTCGTATTATCTATATTAAAGGAAAGGAGAATATCTAAGGAAATATCTTAACCTAAAGAAACGACTATTACTTAAAAGTACTAAGGAAGGAAGGATAGTTTCTATAGTAATAAAAAGATAAAAGTATTACTTTTAATATAATAACGATATTTACTTTAAGTAATAAATAGGAAGAAAGAGTACGAATAAAATCTAAGAAAGAAGCCTAAGGAAATACGAAAGCACTTTAAACGGATTAACCGTTAAGTTATAAAAGAAAACGATATATTCTTAAATCCCTCTAGTAATAATTCGTATAAAAATAATATAAATATCTATAATAAGCTATGCCTATAGTAAGGCCCTAGTTAGTACTAGGGCATAGTACGTAATTAAGCCCTTAATACCTACGGCGAATAAGGCTAGCTATCGTAAGTACGGCCTATAGGGTATACTTTCTTCCTTTTTCTCCTCGTCTAGCTTTAGTTCATTAATATACGGCTTTTACCTAGCGAATAGCTCTTAAAACCGTAACAATATCCGTTATATAAATACTAAGGAGTATTTAAAACCTATTAAAGAATGAAAAATAAATACGGACTTCTAGGAATAAAACGAAAAATATAAGAAGCTTTAAAGAAATATAATACATATTAAAAAGCTAAAGTATCGAAGTATAAACCTTATAATTTATTATAGTTAATCTCGATACTAAAAGAAGCTTAAGATTTAATCGTATGGGACTTTATTATTAAGCTTCTACGATTTAAAGACCTAATTAATTAAATAATTTACGATAATACTTAGGTAATCGTCGAACGACTTCCGGAATATAAACTATTTATTCCGTTTAATAAGTTAATAAAAATGGAATAAAAAATATATTTATTTTTATAATACTACGTTAATAAATATAGACTTTTATAACGGATTATAATAAATAGGGATAAATTAATAACCTTACGATTCTAAAAAATCCTTATAAAATTACTTAGAGTAAAATAAAAACTATTTATAACATACCATTTAAAATCCGATAAATAAACGAAGCGACTTAATTAAACCTTCGAATAATACTTACGAAGCTACGTTAATTACGAATAGGATAATTAAGTAGAGCTTTTACTTATATTTAACCTAATAAATAATAATTTAAAAAACGAGGATATAAAGATTACCTACTACTATTAATAAGTATAGTACGGTTATAATAGTAATATAATAAAGACTTACGAATATATTAATAACCTTTTAGAATATAATTATAACGGTATTACGAAAATACTTAGATATATTATAGTAATACGGTAAGACATACCTTCTTAATATATTACGTAATACGTTACGATAGGCCTTATACCTATATAAAGTAACTATAGCTTCCGTAAATACGGGCTATACTATACTTATTATCGAGTTTATTACCTAACTAGATTATTATTTTATTACGTAGTAATTAAACTAGCCTATATAAGCCTATATACCGTAAAGCGTAAATGTAAGCGTTTACGTTTTACGTAATATATCTTTATTATTTTTACCTTAATTAAAGATTCGTTTTTACTATTAGATTCGTTATTCTCCGATTAATATATTTATTTTCGTTATAAGCGCTTAAGTTACTTTATCGTACCGCTATAACCGAATAAGTAAGTTTTACGTTTACTTCTTTTCTTCCCTTACTTCTTATGCCTTCGAGCTAGCGATTACTATATCTATACGACCAAGGGATATAGTTAAAAAATAATAACTATATTAAATTCCTCGTCTCTCGATTAATATAGCGATACTAGTTTTATTTATCTTAAATTATCGTACGTATTATAATCTTCGATAGAATATACTTTCGAGTAAACCTATCCGGGACTTTAATATCTCGTACGCTTTACTCCTCCTTAGTAGCGACTACCTTATAACTTTTCGACCCTTTAACCTTTAGTTTATAGAATTCTTATTACGTTATTAAGATTTAAAGGATACCGATCGCTATCGGCGCTACTATATAACTCGCGAAGTAGTCCGCGTTTTACGTTAAATAAAGTATCCCGCTTTATAGTTATTTATTTACTATAGGGAGGTACGTATAAGCCCGGGAACTTTTACGATATTATTACCGTTAAGATACTACCTAGCCTTTAATACTTATAACGTTATTAAGCTATCTATACGACGATATAATACGACGAATAAATAGCGCTTATAACGATTAACGTAAACCCTATATAGCCTTTTATTTACCTATACGAAGGTACCCGTAAGCCTAAGAAACTTTCGTCGTAATACTACCGCTATAAGAAATAATACTTAGCCCTCGATATTAATCGCTCCCTCGAACCGCTAATAGCATAGTATATCTCGCGTAAATAAATAACGCTTCTAACGATTAAGGCAACCCTCTTACGCCCGTTTATCTACTATATAAAAGACGTACGAACGCCTTAATATAAATTACGATAACCTATCCGACCCGCTACTCCTTTATTAATATTAAAAGCGGATAAAGGCTAATAATAATTATACCTTAACCGAACTTACTATAGCTTCTTTTTCCCTCTAAACCTATTAATCGATATAAATTAAATATATAAATACTAATAACTTATTATACTAAAGGCATTTTAGGATACCTAAACGTAACGATTCGACGATATAATATACGATATAATATAAATATTAATATTAATAATATAAATAAGATTAATAAATTAATAGCTATTAATACCTAATTGTTTTAAAGAGAACTAGGAATTAATATTAATAGGACTATATAAATATAAAGGATTAGGAAAACGGAACTAAAGTCGAGTTAATAAGTATACCTATATATAGGCTAGCCTTATATTACTAACTAATAATTAATATAGTAAGAAGTACTGACATAGACGTAAAGCGGCGCTTAGCGGTAATAACGCTAATATTATTAAATAGCTCCCGTTAAATCGAAACTAGCTTATAGTTATAACCGGTATCGTATCTAACGCGATCCTTTACTCGGGATTTATCCCTTATACGTATTACCTTAACGAAGGTTATACATTAGGAGTTTTAAACCTTAATAGGAGGGATTATCGTCGATTTATTTATAATATTTAAACTTTTAATCTAAGGAATACGCTCCGTACTTTAATTAGGCGTTAACTAATTAAAGAAGCTCGTATAATACCCGGATCTAATCGATTAAGATAATATAATAAATAATAATATACCTATACTAAAGGAAAAGTATTAAGATATAAATAATAGTTATTTTACCTTTACCCTTATATTAGATAATAAGACCCTTACTACTTTCCTTTTTACTTTGTACCTTATATCGTTAAATTAAACGGAATCCGTAACTGGGAAACGGAGTAAATCGTTATCGGGCCCCGAAATAATAAAGACTAAACTATTAATAAAGACCTTAAAAGTCGATACTAATTCTCCGTTCCTATATCCGCCTAAAGAAGAGAAGGACGACGATAAAACTCCTATATAACTACCCCTTACCCGTAGCTCTATACTTATCCCGTTAATCCCTATAATATTATCTTAAAATAATAATAACGGAGCTTCTAGTAGTTAAAATATACCGGTAGCTATTCCGATTATCGTAATATTAACTATTAAATTCCTAAACCCTATCGATTACCTTAAGCTTAAGTTTAATAAACGTAACGTAACTTAGTAGTTAAAAAAGGTAGATCGATTATTTAACCGTTACCGTATAAACGACGACGATAAGATTAAGGAAATCGGCGAATAAATTACGACTAAGATTATTAAGAAGCGTATTAACGACGTTATGAAGGATTAAACGATCTAAAGAGTCATCATTATAGCCTTAAAGTACCGTTTTAGGATTACCGATAAACCAGGCTAAGTTAACGTTAAACGAAAACTCGTAACGCTAGAACGAAGTAACGTAATTTACGATCCTAAGGCGATCTTTACTTATCTTATAAACTATAAACGTCTTTTTAAACTCGTAAACGACGACGAGGAGCTTCCTTAGAAAGTAAGACGTCTAACCGATAAATTCTTAATATCTCTAATTATAAAGTTTTATAAAATAAGAAACTATAACTATAATAAAATCGGAGATGTCGATTACCGGATTCTTTATACCTATACGGCGTCGATTAATAATATCAATAAGAAAACCCGTTCCTAATAAACGCGGTTCGGAACCTAAGTCTTTATAACTTATAAACTAACGAAAAAACCCTAGTAAGCTTTAAACGTAATACTATATTAAACTACCGAGGCATACGTAATAAAATACTACTAATCTAATCGAGTAATTATAGGAAATTTAAATACTAGTTTTACGGTATTCTCGATCGGCTTTATAACTATACCCGCTACCCGCTACTAACGAATATAACGTAAAATCGGTTCTACTATAGGAGCGGAAAGCGACTATACTACCTCGAGAACGGAAACCCGAATAAATTAATATTAATATTAATTCTAGGATCGATTATTACCTAAGCTAAGCGTAAAAAAGAACCGATTACTTATTATATCTTATTCTACGTATATTAAAATAAAGAATCCCTAGAGTAAATACGTAGGATAGCATATTACTATCTAACCGGGAAACTAAAGCTCATACCCCTCGACCTACGATACTTTAAGAACGAAGAAGTAGTACTAAACTAGGAAGAGATACCTAGAGCCGTATCGGAAATTAATGTTATTTAAATAGTCGAGCGTAAATATAACTACGAATTATACGAAATTAAGATCTTAGATTTTAATTAAACGAAGGGTCTTATCGACGACGAAGGTATCTATTATTATAAGGGTACCGTTAAAACGAACTTAATCGAAGTTAATATAGCTAAACGAACTCAAGGTTCTAACGGCGAATATATTAAGAGGGAAGTACCCGATTAAGAGGATATAAAAGTCCTATCGTAATAATTAAAACATGAACCGACTAAAGCCGGGAAAAACGCTACTTTAAATACGAACGATTAAGCTAGGAAAACGAAGATTATTAACGAGCTATTAAGAGAGTTTTAACTAGAAAAGATTAATAAGAATAGTAGGAAATACTTCGAAGTTTTATAGAATAACCTAATTAAGTTTATACTCGGATTTTCGGAACAAGTAATTAAGTACCTTACGACGCGCGTTATAAAGATTAACAAAGGTTAGCTTAAGGTTATTAAGATTATAAATGAATAAATATAAAAAGATCGAAAAGAAAGTATTAAAATACCTAGCGTACCGTAAACTACCGCTTCGTTTACTAATCCTTCGAATAAAATATCTGTAAATTCTATTATCGCGAAGGATACTAGGAACTATATCCGGCCTCTCCTTAAGCTAGTAATTAACGTAGGACCTAACGGAAACGAAACTCTCGTATCTATAGTAATCGATATAAGGATATAGTTTAATATAATCGTAAAAAGCTACGTAAAGAAGTATCGTTTTCCTATAACCGGTACTAAGGCGATATAGTAAGGTTTTAAATCCTTTATAAAGACCTTATATATAGGAATAGTCGACGGTTCTATCTAACTCGCCGATTACTACCTCCGCTTATCGATTTACGTCGTTAAAGATAGGTTCGTTAATTATCCTTTATTACTTAGTTTGAACTTCATCTTTTAGTCCCGTATAAAACTCGAATTCGACGGAAGTACCTTTATAAGAACCGTTAACTTTAGCTCGGCCCGGATAATAATCCATTTCGCTATCGACGTAAGAAACGATACGTTATTAAGCCTTATATTCGGCGATTAGGAAAACTAAATACTATTAATACCCTAGGCCGCTTTAATAACGTATATAAGCCTTAAAACGCGTTCTTAGTTAAATATTTAGAAACCGACGCTAGCCTTTAAACTAAAATTAATTATACCCGCCTTTACGACGACGATATAAAGGTAATACCTATCTCTAAAGATAAGGACTTATCGGCCCTCGAACTTAATTTAAATAAGGGAAATAAAGCGATCGTTAGATTAAGCGACGAAGAGTTCCTTTATATCTTTAATAAAGCCGTTACGAAGGTAATTCGATATACGACGTAAGAATCGAAATAGCATAAGCGAGATCTAGCCCTTATTTAGGAATTAGCTTACTAAGCTAAACGTATGTTATTAGTTAATACTATATATAAACCTAAGTTACGTAAAGTTTAACCCGTAAATAACGTACCATTAAACGGCTAAATACCGCTAGAAATACTAGATTAAAAAGATTAGGCATTAGGGAAGGTTAAATCGAAGTACGAACCGCTAAAGGTATTATAACGCGATAAATCCTATAAGAATATCATACTAAGATTCGCTAGTAATCCTTAAGATATTAAATTAATAACGAAAAGGCTTAACGCTATTAAAGTAGGTTTATTAAATACGGAATTAATCGATTAAGAGAAAGACATACTTATTAAGATCTTATACTATAGAGAGATAGCCTTAACCTAGGATTTCTTTAAAATTAAGAAAATCCGACCTAAGGTTTATCCCGATTATGAGATTAGGACGGTACTACATAACGCCTGGTAGGCTAAGGGCATCCCTATCCTAGTATTCCTTAAGAAACGAATAATCGAAGTCTTACGTATATGACTAAAGAACGAAATCCTAGAAGAAAGCTACGGTCCTTATCGAAATACGTAATTCGTAATCGAAAAAAAAGATAATAATTTACGACTTATTAACTCCGCGATAAAACTTAACGCTTAAACTATTCGCGACGCCTTCCTATCCCGAAATAAAAACTCCTTTACTTAAGAATTCGCTATATATTTAATCCTTATAATCGTAAACTTTTTCTCTAAATACGACTAAGTAACGCTAACGGAAACGAACCGTAACCTAACTACGTTCGTTACTCTTATTAGCCTTTTACGTATAACGACTTTATTATAAAGCGCGACGAACTTAATTATTACTTTTCTCCGAGCCGTTATACGAATTCTTTACGATTTAATTCCTATTAAATACGAGCCCTTTTTCGACGACGTCGGTATTAAAAAGCCGGTATCGAGATACGATAACCAAGAGGCTTTTCCGGAAATACGACGCTTTATCCTAAAGTACTTAAAGAATATCGACGCCGTTCTTCTAAACTTCGAATTTACCGATACTACTACTAGCGCCGTTAAGTTTACTTAGTATAAAAGTAGTACGGTAATCGTCGGATATTTATACGGTATAAACGGTAGGAAGCCCTCGGAAATAAAGATAGTTAATATCTTAAAGTAGAAGTTATATAAGAATATAAACGAAGTAAGGTCTTTTATCGGTATTACGGTTTTCTTTAGGATATGGATCGACTATTACGCTATAGTCGTTAAACTCCTCACAGTATTAATACGTAAGGGAATATACTTTATCTAAAGTATTAATTAATAACATACTATAAATTCGTTTAAAACTACTTTTATTAACGTACCGGTATTAATTATTTTAAACTATACTATAGTAGTACGGTAAGACATAGCCTTTTAATACATTACGTAATACGTTACGATAGGCCTTATACCTATATAGAGTAACTATAGCTCCCGTAAGTACGGGCTATACTATACTTATTATCGAGTTTACTACTTAACTAGATTACTATCTTTATTATTTTTACCTTAATTAAATATTCGTTTTTGCTATTAGATTTATCTTTCTCCGATTAATATATTTATTTTAGTTATAGGCGCTTAAGTTACTTCGTCGTACCGCTATAGCCGAGTAAGTAACTTTTACGTTTTACTCCTTTTCTTCCCTTACCTTTTATACCTTCGGGCTAGCGACTATTACATCTCTACGACTAAGGGGCGTAACTAAGATACGATAACTGCATTAGATTCCTTATCTCTCGATTAATATAGCGGTATTAGTTTCATCTATCTTAGACTATCGTACGTACTATAGTCTTCGATAGAGTGCACTTTCGAGTGAACCTATCCGGGTCTCCAGTATCGCGTACGCTCTGTACCTCCTCTTTATTAGGTAATAAACGTATAGTATATATCAATAGATAACGGATTTATCGTAATAATCGAAATACGAAACGGACTATCCGGTTTTTTCGAAGCCCGAGCCATTAGAAAAATAAATTCTAAGACGATCGTTAAGTTCCTTTAGGAATAGATATTCCTATAATAAGGCGTACCCCTAGTAATTAAGTATAATAACGGTTCCGAAAATGAAAAGGAAATCCGTAAAGTAATAAAGTTAGTCGGTATTAAAGTTAAAGTTAATATTATTTATTTCCCGTAATCCTAAGGCGTAATTAAGGTTAGGTATAAAGTAATTCGTAGAGGCTTTATAAAAGATATAAACGGTAATAATCGGGGATAGACGAACCTATTAAAAGTAATTATATAAGTAATTAAAACTTTAACGTGGTTATACGAAATATCGTTATACGAATTAATATATTAACGTAAGGTTATTATTTCGATAGAAATTATTATCCTAACCTAACGTATTATAAATTAAAAGAATATCCCGAACCGAGAATCGCTTTTAATTATACGCGTACGCTTAATCGAGAAATGCTAAAAAGATATCTTAACTATAGTTATGGTTCTAGCGGTTAAATATAAGGAAGTTATCCGGTATTAGAACGAAAAGAACGCTTACCGGATACGAAAAGAGCCGCTAAAAACCGACGACCTCGTATTATTATACGATACGCTATAATATATAAATAAGTCGATAGCTATAAAACTAAAATACTATTAAAAGGAACCGTACTTAATCGCTAAAGATTTAGGCTATAGTCGTTATAAGCTTAAAGAACTAGATAAAGTTACGTTATTATATTTAATTATCGGCCATGAACTATAGAAATTTATTGAAAATACTAACGGGTTTTAGGAGCTAGAAAACTTAAAGGAAAACGAATAAAATATACGATTATTACCGATTAAATATAAGGACTAAGAATCGACGACTACTAACGATTTCTAAGCTAAAGAAGGCCTAGAGCTTATATCCTCGGTAATTAACGAAGAAAAAGAGGAATAGTTAGTTCCGAACGACAAGGTACGAATTATAATAGAAATATTAAATAAGAAGCTCGAAGAATACGAAGTTATACCTAACGATAAACCCGGACTAAGAAGATCGATCCGATTATATAAATAACCCTCTTACTATAAAACGATGAGGCTATAATGCCGTAAAACGACTTACTTATACCTATCGAAGAGTAATAAAGCCTAGGAGCTTAATATATAGTCGCTTCCTTAAGTAAGGAAGGAAAGAAGTTATTCCTATATAGTTATTAAACCGGTAGTCTATATACGAAATTAATACCTTAAATTACGATATTAATAAATACGTCTTCCTTTATTTCTTACCTTAAAAGAAAGTATATTTCTATAGATTATTAACGCCGATTAACGCGTTTCTATATTTAAATAAGCTATCTTTTACATTTATCGTTAGGAATTTAGGATATAAATATCCTAATGTTACGAAACTATTATATTTTAATACAAGGATATTTTAATATTTAAAGGGAAAGAAAGGAAAGTCATTAATATTAATAAAAGTAAAAGTAAAAAGAAAGAAAAGGAATACGCGTTTAAAAATAAGCTAGAAGTAATATATACCCGCCGATTAGTACCTCTTTTTTTCCCTTTATTCCTTTACCTTATTCCTTAATCGCTAGGTATTAAGAAAACTAAAAACTTACTTACTTCCCGATTCCCGGAACGTAGTGATTTTCGAGTTTATTATAGCTAGTAATTCGTCCCCCGTTACCTATATTATAAGCGGGTATATGGCTTAGTTTAGATCCTCTATGAAAGGGAGGTTATGATTTATTTTCGTCCGTAGGTAGGTAAATCGCTCGTCCCGAAATTTATAACGTACCCTGTTAATAAAAAAGAGATAAACGCCGTAAGAGTACCTAAAGATACGATCGAGAGCTAAGGAACGATAGGAAAAGAACGGCTATATACCCGCGTATTTAGCGGTATCGGAAGAGGCGAACCGGCGTTTATAATATTAATAAGGTATCTCGTTAAATACCTTATATTATTAAACGAATAAACTAACGACGTAACGAAGATCCGTCGTTAATCGACGGAAATATTCGTTAATCGGCTTATTATTATTAATCTTTATAAATAACGTCCGATAGCGGGAAGATTAAACGTAACGGGTAAGGGATATAACATAACTTTAGAGGTAGGTAACCTCTTAAAAATCCTTACTTAGGATTTCCTATACGACGTATCAGCCGGCCGCCGGCCTACCTAGAAAATAAAACCAAACGTTATAAATTATCTTATTATTAATTAATTTAACCTTCCATTAATAGATCTTATTAATATTAAGAGGTATATATTTAACGCTATTAATTTATTACCTGAATTTCCTCGATACCTTAGAGCTACCGGCCGATGATTACTTTCGGGCTTTAATTTAAGAGGCGAGAATTACGGGATATGCGGTACCTATTAAGGTTAAGGAATTAGCCGGTTAACGTCCCGGAATTCCTCGGTAACGAATAACCGGCGGAACGATTCGTCGGGCTACTTATTTATTAACTTTACCGGCGGCGGTATCGACTTAGTCCGTTAATATATAGCGGCTTTCTTCTTATCGTTTTTAGCCTTCCTAGCCGCTCCCGCGATCTCTTCGTCGGTAATTCCTATAGCCTTAAGCTACTTAAATAGCTTAAGGGCGGCCTTCCGGTTTAGTTTTAGGAGTTCCCTTTTGAAAGGCGGGATCTATAGTATATATATAAGAAAGAAAGAAAGAAACGACGAAATTATAAATCTAGAATTAAGAAAAATCGAAAAACGAATTAAAACGAAGATAAAGGACCTAAGGAAAGAAAGAGAGGAAATAAATCGAAACCGTAAAATAGCGAGAAATAAGAGGAGAGGTTAAATAAGAACGAGAGAATCGAATACGTTACCTAGGTCGTAAGTACCGTACTTAGGAAAGTTTCGATAATACCTACCTTAGCTTACGTTTAATTACGAGTCCACGAACGTACGTATTTATTACTTTATTAAGAACATATAATAGGAAGCTATAAGCTAACGTATTCCTTGTTATAGTTCTATACGTATACGGAGGAACGCGCTTTCCTAAAACGTTAGCCGTAAAGGTATATCTAACTCTATCATTAATACGTCTTCCTCCCTCTCTTTCTTTTTCCTTTTTAGGTATCTTATTTCGAAATACCTCCCCTTTATAATTATTATATTCTTATTAATCTCTAGCCTACCTTTCTTATTATTAATTTAAATTCTTATTTTTACTTTCAACTTATTATCTTTCTCCTCCTTCCTTTAAATCTTTTTTTTTATCTTTTACGATATCTTTCCCCCGCTCCGCCGGAATCCCCCTCTTCTTTTTCCTTTCCTCCGTTTATAAAGACGTACGTCGTACCGATCTAGCCGACTTAATAGAACTCCTACGGAAGATTTACGGTAGCGAAGATAATTAAAGTAATATAAAGGAATATTAGCTTAATACTTTAAATAACTACGATTCGGGGAGGGGTTAGATCGAACTAAGATCCGATATAGCTTAGGCCTTCCGGCTATTCGTTAATCGGCCCCGAACTATAAACTAATAATAATAAGAGTAAACGAAAGTAACCCGAACTAACTCTCTCGTATACCTCGCCCGTTATACCTACCTTATTAACGAAGATATTCGTACCTTTTATATTATAATAAGCTACGACCTCGAAGGTAGGAAGGCGACCTTCGAAGTAGACCCGTATTAAACGATAAGCTACCGATCGATAAAATCGTTTCATTTCTTAACCCATTAATATCTTTTAAATAACCCTGCGTTTATTTTAGTTTTTACGATTTATATAGATCTAGTAAATCCCGAACGAACCATTATTAATTCCTATAATTCCTCTTAAGCTTATTTCGCCGTAGCGCTATAACCCCCTAATCCGCTTATTACGTCGCGCTAATAAACTAATAAGATAACTATAGTTACGGTTTTTAAAGCAGTATTTTACCGTATCTTATCTTTAAACGACCGATCGAAGTCGCCCGATAAGCCTAAGAAAATAAGAGGCTTAATTTCTTTAATATAATTAGGAAATACGCCGAGGTAGTAAAGTAATTTTATAGCATTTAGGTTTTAAAGGAGGGGGTTAATATCGTTAAGCGTTTCCGGTAAGCCGTAAATTATTAAAAGGGAATCGACCTTATTAACGCTATAGCCTCCGTCGAAAATACGCCGATCGGCGAATCCCTTAGCCGTAAATCGTTCATCGGCTCGATCGCGTAAGCTAAGGTCCGCCGTTCCTTTATAGCCTTAATACCTAATCCCTCTCGCTCCTTCGTATTAATAAATGCCGACCTCCGTTACGATAACCTCGTTAAGGTTACGACCCGCTTCCTTCCTTTCCCCGGCCTAGTAAGGATTAAAGCTTTCTAATCCGGGGAAACCTCTATACCGTATAGGTAAAGGAAAGATACCTAATTAATCCTCGGGACGCGCCTGCTTTCCTACTATCCCCTTAATTAAGAGGGATAAGCCGAGACTAAGAAAAAGATAGCCGAAATAGAAAAGGAATACGCCGATCGAGCTATATCGATAAAGGTAAACCGGGTTAAGTTAATCGTAAAATAATAAAAGAATCTCCTTATTATATTAGACGATAAGCTAAAGGCGCGGCTTTAATAATTAAATAATAACCCGTAGAATGAAGTTTTGTAGTATTTTTTAAGGGGAAATATTAATCGAGATATACCGTATTATCCTTTTTAATTTAATTATCCTTTACGGTATAAGTAAACTAAAAAGGTAATAGTAATATAATAAGACATACCTTTTTAATATATTACGTAATACGTTCCGATAGGTCTTATACTTATATAAAGTAACTATAGCTTCCGTAAGTACGGGCTATATTATATTTATTATCGAGTTTACTACCTAGCTAGATAACTATCTTTATTATTTTTACCTTAATTAAAAATTCATTTTTATTATTAGATTCGTCGCTCTCCGATTAATATATCTTTTTTAATTATAAGCGCTTAAGTTACTTTATCGTACCGTTATACCCGAATAAGTAACTTTTACGCTTTATCCCTTTTCTCCCTTTACCTCTTATACCTTCGGGCTAGCGATTATTATATCTTTACGACTAAGGGGCATGGCCGAGATATAATAACTACATTAGATTCCTCGTCTCTCGATTAATATAGTAATACTAATTTTATTTATGTTAAATTATCGTACGAGCTATAGTTTTCGATAGAATGTACTTTCGAGTAAACCTATCCGGGACTCTAGCATCGCGTACGCTCTGCTCCTCCTTAATATATAATCGATATTTACTTTTAAATCTACTAACGCGCGGAATTTATTTCCTTTGTATTTTATTATAATATATAGTCTCCTACGGTTCGTTTCTAGGGTTATTATAGCTACGATTTTCCTCCTAGTATAGAGTCGGCTTCCCTATTTTTTAATTACTTATATCGTTTATAATCCTCAAAAGGATATTCTTTTTCTTTATATCTAAGGTAATCCTAGTAATAACCTTCCTACGGTATTATTATAACGAACCCTTATCGTTTTTAATACTAAACGTCGAGGTAATCGAATCCTGAGTTATATAGTTTAAACGATCGGTCCGATAAGTTAGGTTAAAACTTATAATGAGTTTTAGCTATTAAGTAAATAATATATCTAGATATTAGATAACATAATTAAGATAAGAGGTAGTAATTCGGGTAGTAGGGATTTAATATTCCTACTTACGTATACGTCCTTCCTTTAATTTTAGTTATTATTTCGTATAACTGCTTGGTAGATCGTCTTAATATAGTTATATATCTATAAGAACCGTACGGTATTTAGAATTATTATATAATCTATCGAATAATTAAAGGGTACAGGTTAATAATGTTACTAACGGTTTTAATTATATAAAACTTTAATAATTATACTTATCGTTCCCTTAGGAATTTTTCCAATGCCCTTATATAGAGCCGTTCGATCGATAAAAGCTCGTTAATTATAAATTATAGTTCCGTTAATATTACTATACCTAAGGCTCCTATAAAAAGGCTAATCCATTAAGCCTTTTTCATTATTTCGATAATTAACGCTTAATATCTTAATAAGTATTTATCCGTAGGATATATATACGATATTAATCCTAACGCTCGTACTAGGTCCGGGGATTCTCGGAATAATACTTTTGGTAATCGTATTCAAAGTCGTAGTATATCCTTTTTATATTCCTCCGGATAATATACGTATACCGGGTCCTTATCGTAATTAAAGACTTTAGTTCCGTCTTCGCGTTATAAGATAATAATTCCTTTATTATATTTATTAGGTTCTATCCTTAGTTATAGGTTATTTAATTAACTTATCGTTAATTTTATATTGGTTTTAGTTTTATTAAATTCTTTTATAGTTAAGTTTTCTTTTATAAACTTTATCTATTATTCCTCTAGGCCTCGTTAATCGATTTCTTTTATAGTTAATATTCTCGTCGTTTCGATTACTAGATTAAGAAAGACTTCCTTAAGAAGGGCTAGCTATTTATTTTCGTTTTCTTCTTTATTTTCTTCTTTATAAAGTAAGGTTATTACATTATCGCTTCGGGCTAGGTATTCGTCGACCGCGTTAACCGCTTATTCGATTATTTCTACAAACTCTATTATTACGACTTTTTTTATTATTTCGTTTTATTTAATAGTAGAAGTTAAGGCCTCGTCCTTTGTTTTTATTTCTATTTTGGCTTTAATACTAACCTATTTTAACGCCTTTCCTTTAATTTAATCGATAGTTTCTTTTAATTATTCTTTTCATTCTTTCCTTCAATAACCGTATCGATATTTATAAATACCTCCTCCCGTTTTAAAGCTAAAATAACGTATCGTAGTAATTTAATAATTCGTCGTCGCGGCGGTTGGGGATAATATCTAACTTTATTCTTATTTAAACAATATATAACGTAATCGTTATCGTAATATACCGTTTAATTATAATACGCGTAATTGATATCTATTTTCTTTATAGTTCTTATTATTACTTCTATATTTTCGTTCTATAGGGTTTTTAATTTTAAAACCTTTCGTTTAAATCTATATTCGTTTTTGTAATATCTAAGCTTTTCATAGTTAAAATATTTAACCTTGCTTTTATCCTTCTTCTCCTTTTCCTTCTTTATAACGTCGATATTTATCGGTTTAAAGGAAGTTCCTAAAGTAATACTTCGGGGCTTAGGTTTACTTCGTTACCTAAGGATATAAGTAGGTCCCTTTTTATCTCTTTATTTATATTTATATTATCGATTATCGATCTTTATTACTATTTATATAAATTCTTCAAAGGTATCTAGATAGTCCTACCGGTATATCTTATCTTTAACTCTTTTCTTAAGTCCGTTATAAAATATTCTAATTAAGGCCGTATCGTCGTAATTAATCTTCGTTACTTAGCTCTTAAATTCAGTAACGTAAACGTAGGCCTATTTAATTTACATTAAGCTTCCCAACCTTCGTTCGGCTATTCGGGTTCTATTTAAATCTTTAAAGATTACTCTAATCTTTTTTTCGAACGCTTTATAGGTCTTAAAGATATTCTTCGTTTCTTCCTTTATTTTTCCGGGATCGTTCTTATTAGTTAAGAAATCTTTAATAATAGGTACGAATTAATTATTAACCTTACCCGTAAGGCTTTAAGCTATAGTTAAGATTTACTAATTGGGTCTCGTAAAATACTTCTCGTAAATATATAGGAACATTTTCCCTTAAATAAGGAATGCTTTTAAATCTTTTAAATTATTATTACTTTAAAGTTACTTCGGTCTATATCCCTTAACGTTTAATAAAGTAATAGGGTTATTACCGCTTATTAATACTAGATTTCCTAACGTAAATATTTCGTTAATATTATCGTCGTCGATAGTATTACTTATTCCCTTTCGATACTTAATTCTAGGATTAAGGAGTTATTAAAATATTATAACCATACTATACTTATTAATAATAATAAATAATATAAATACTTATCTTAATATATTAAGGAATCGGTTATAAGTTTTATAACTTATACTTTACGTACTTCTTAATCTTACGCATAAAGATACGTATTAAAAGTAAACTATATACTTAAGATTAATAATTAAAGAATTAAGTAAAGATTAAAAAAGAAATAGATCCTTTAATTTATTTATATAGACCTCTTTATTTAACGAACGTAGTACTTTTAATTCCTGTAATACGGCTAAGGGCCGTACCCGCGGCCTTGAGCCGTAGAACGTAATTAAAATCCCTTACGGCCTTAAGCCGTACTATCTTGGCGCCAAGCCCTTACGTTTATTAGAAAGTAGAATAACCTTCTTCTACTTTTCCCCTCATACCTTATGACCTATATAGGTTAGTGCCCTCATAATCGTGGTTCTTAACATAGCTAAGTTAATAATCAGAAAAGCGGTATTAATTTTAAATATACGTACCTGCAGTAACTACGAACGAAAACCGATAGAAGATAACCGAAGAAACGACCCATAACCCGAGAAAACGTAATTTAAACGGTAATTTCGAAATAAAAGAACTACGAAATCGACGAAATCGGCGGCTAAAAAGGCGGAAAAACTTTTTTCTAGAGAAAGATAGTAAAGCGTTAAAGTATAGCGCTCGGTAAAGTTAAGCCGCGCCCGAAGCGAGAGAAAAGAATGCCTGAGGCGTAATATAAGAAAGAAACGGCGTTAAAATAATAACGAAACGATAGGTTTAATTAGGATAATAATACTTCGATAAGAACGTTAAAGGCGTTAATGGAAAAAGAGGCTACCGGCTTTTTAGTTGTATCGATAAAGGCGTTAAAGGCGCTAGTGATAAACGGGAAGGCGCGCTTAATACGCCCTTAAGCGGAGCTTCCGAAAGGCTCCGTTAGTAATATACGGATAGACGATAATCTTTAAATGAGTAGAAACGGCGTACCTTTAATACGTCTTCCGGCGGAGCTTCGCGGCTTCGCTAATAATACGGTAAGAGAGGCTTTAGGCTTCTTAACGGTAGTAAATAAAAAGGCGCGTTTTAACGCGCTTTTAGACGGACCTCCTCGGGCTCCGCTAGCGGAAAATAAACGAGGGTCTTTAAATAGCGATAAACGGACCGACGATTCCGTAACTACTAAAGTTAAGCTAAACTTAATAAGCGTTTATACGTAACTTCGTACGTAGGGCTTCAAAGCTTTACGGTTTAATAAGAGGATCGAAATGGTAACTTTAAAAGAGTAATAATACCTTAAGAAGAGAAAGGAAGCCTTGGGAAATAATAATACCCCGGGAAACGAAAATAATAACTTAAGGAACGTATAATATACCCCGGGAAATAGAAACAAACGGCGGCTTTAAAGGAATAATATACTAGGAAATCAAATAATACCCGGAGCGCCGGTAATACCTTAAGAAAAAGAAAATAAAAGAAAGGTTTCCGAGGAGAATAACTACCGGAAAAGCGTACACCATAAACGAAAAACCCCGGGAGACCTACGGAAGAAATACCCCGAGGAGTAGCAATACCCCAGGAAACGGAGGTAGTAACCTAAGGAACGAATAACGTACCTCGGGAAGCGGAGGTAGTACCCAGAGGTACGTAATAACTCCCGGGTAAAAGGATAAGAAGGAAGTCCCGAGGAAGAGTAAGATATTAAGGGAAAAATACCCGGAAAGCCGGAAATATCTAGAGTATAGTAATACCTTAAGAAAAGAAAGGCCCCGGAAAGGATACGAAGGAGGAGGAGGAGATCCCGGGGTATAATATAACCCCTGGAAAGGAGAAGGAGGCCCTATCCAGGAGGTATTAATACCCCGGGGAACGGAAGAAGAAGAAACCTAGAGGAGTACTAGTATCTTAAGAAGCGGAAGTAATAACCCGGAGAGCGATTAACGTATCCCGGAGAACGGAGGTAGTACCTAAGGATACGGTACGTATCCTAAGGCGTAGAAAAGAAAACGGGTTAGATTATTAGGGTTAAACGCTGAAAAAAGAGTAATAAGACGTACTTTTTTTCCAGGAGGGGACCTTATATAATAAGCTATACTTATTATAAGGCCCTAACTAATACTAAGGCATAGTACGTAATCAGCCCCTAATACCTACGGAAGATAAAGCTAGCTATTATAGGTACGGCCTATAGGGCGTACCTTTCTCTCTTTTTTCTCCTCGTTTAGCTTTAGTTCATTAATATACGGCTTTTACCCAGCGAATAGCTCGTAAAACCGTAACACGTACTTATAATAACTAACCTTATTCTCCGTAAGTATTAAACTAATTACGTATTATACCCTGGTATTAATTATGGCCTTATAATAAGTATAGCTTATTATATAAGGTCCCCTCCCGGAAAAAAAAGTATACCTTACCGCCTTTTTCTTTAACGTTTAGCCCTAATAACTTAATTCGGTTTTCTGCACCTTAGGATACGTATCGTATCCTTAGGTATTATCTCCGTCCCTTAGGATACGTCACTCGCTTCCCGGGTTATTACTTCCGCTTCTTAAGGTATTAGTACTTCTTTAAGGCTTTTTCCTTTTTCTTCCGTTTCCCGGGATATTAATATCCCCTAGATAAGGCCTCCTTCTTTTCTCCGGGGGTTATATTATACCCCAGGGTTTCTTCCTCCTCCTTTTCCGTTTTCTTCCCGGTGCCTTTCGTTTCTTAAGGTATTATTACGTTCCGGGTACCTTCGGCCTTCCGGGTACTCTTCCCTTAATATCTTATTCTTTCCCGGGACTCCTTTCTGATCTTTTTACTTAAGGGCTGCTACGTACTCCTGGGTACTGCCTCCTTAGTTCTTCTGGGATTCTTTGCTTACCGGATACGCCTTCCCGGTAGTTACTCTCCTTAGAAGCCGTTTCCTTATCCTCCTTTTAAGGTATTACCAGCGCTTTAAATATTATTTAATCTCTTAATATATCCTTTTTTTAGGATTACTTCCCTTTCCCGTGTTACGTTATTCGTTTCCCGGGATATTATTATTTCCCTGGGGTTTTTTTTCTTCTTAAAGTATTATTACTTCCTTAAAGCTATCGTTTCGATCCTCTTATTAAACCGTAAAGCTTTAAAGCCTTACGTACGAAGTCGTATATAAGCGTTTATTAAATTTAGCTTAACTCCTATAGCTACGGGATCGTCGGTTCGTTTACCGCCATTTAAAGACCTTCGTTTATCTTCCGTTAACGGATTCGTCGGATCCGCCGGAAGACGTATTAAAATACGCCGTCCCTACTCGTTTAAAAACTATCGTTTATCCGTATCTATTACCAGAGCCCGAAAGGCTTCGCTTAAGGACGCGTTAAATACGTCCTCCTATTTATTATTAAAAGGCTTAGGGCTTTTTTTACTATTTGAAGGCTAAGGGCCTATCTTTTTATTCGTTAGCGGAGTTCTTCGGGCTCTGTTTAAAGGCGTATTAAGGCGCGTCTTCTCGTTTATTATTAACGCCTTTAACGCCTTTATCGATACTATTAAAAGACCGGTAACCTTTCTGTATACCGTTAACGTCTTTAGCGTCCTTATTGAAATATTATTATCCTAATTTAAACCTATCGTTTTATTATTATTCTAACGCCGTTTCTTTCTTATATTACGCCTCGGGCGCTCTTAACTTTACTAAGCGTGATATTTTAACGCTTTGTTATTTTTCTTTGAAAAAAAAATTCTGCCTTTTTTAGCCGCCGATTTCGTTGATTTGGTCGTTTTTTTATTTCGAAATTACAGTTTAAATTTACGTTTTCTCGGGTTATAGGTCGTTTATTCGGTTATCTTTTATCGGTTTTCGTTCGTACATACTACCGGCGCGTATATCTAAAGGCTAAAACCGCCTTTCCGATTATTAACTTAACTATAGGTATAGTATCGCCTTTCTTACTATTAATCCCGCTCGTTAAGATATCAATCCGTTACTATTTCTTATCAGTTTTTTCTCGTAGGTATTACCGGCGCGTATATCTAAAAGCTAATACCTCCTTTCTAATTATTAACTTATGTTACGGTTTTGCGAACTATTCGCTAGGTAAAAGCGGTATATTAATAAACCAAAGCTAAACGAGGAGAAAAAGGAAGAGAAAGTACGTTCTGTAAGCCCTTATCTTCCGTAGGTACTGGGCTGATCACGTGCCATACCCTGGCACTAGCCAGGGCCCTATAATAGGCACAGCTCATTACACGGATCGTTTATAAATGGAACGTCGCTAGCGATTAATAACGCTTATATATTATTATTTTTATTTTTATACTTAATATTAAGGTAACGCGTAATATAAAAGTATTTAATCACTTAATTAATAGTTTTTATATGTTAAAGTCCCGGGTTAATAAGGAAATAAGAGAGCTATAGCGTAATAAAAGCTATGTTCGGACGGATTATAATAACGTTATAAAATAACGACCCTACTTTTCTTTCTATTTCTTAATTTATTACTTCGAAACGACGCTTATATAATTTTACGAATTCGATAATCGGTAATGATATTATTAAGAATTCATTATTATCCGTTAAATTAAGGCGACCTACGATCTTTTCGCCGTAGGCGTCTTATATTAAGGTTATAGTCCGGTTTTCGCAATTACGTATTACTCGAATTTTTAAATATTAACTTACTTACCTTAGCTTTTTTATTATATAGATACTTTTTAACTCTTAAATTACCTTTTGAGCTATAAAATCGTGGGTCTTATCGTATATAAGTAATAGATCGTCGACGTATATTAATATGAATACTTTCCTCATCGTTATATAAAATAAATATAGCTCTTCCGGAAAGCTTCAAAGTCTTCAAGTATTAAAAATATTTTCGAATTCCTTAAACTAAAGTAAAAGTAAGTCTTTAAACCTATATACCGCTTTTATAACGAACGCGTACTTCCTTTCTTATTTAAATTCGTTTAATAACTCGATTAACATTAAATCGTCGTCCGGTCGAGCTACGTTTAAAAAACCGTTCTTTATATCGAATTAATTTACTTTAAAATTAAAATAAGCTACGATTATTATAATTATCCGAAAATATTTTATTACAAACGTTATTATATATGTTATTTCGAGTAAGCCTTTCGGTAGGAGGTTTCTTTACGTAACTAAACGCGATTTATATTTATCGAAATAATTATCTTTATCGAATTTATAATCGAAAACTTACTTTAATAATATCGGTTTGATTTAAATCTAATCGCCATTAATAACTTATTAAATCCTAATACTTAAGAAACTATTTATTTTCAATTTAACGTTTTTTTAAAACGATTTCTTAAGGAATAACTCTTAAGCTTTTTCTACGTTTTCGGAAGTTTAATTAATTCGTTGCGATAGATTATTATCTTACCAGGCGTTATATTTAATTACTCGACGTATACCTATAAAACGACAACTATAATAATTAAATATAGCGTAATATAAAGGCAGTCGTTTTACGTTTTATCGAATTAATTAAGAAAAAGTAAATTCGAATTAATTACGATTACTAAAGAAAAAAAAACCAGTAAGTTTAACTTTTACATTTTAATTACGTATTAAGGAATTACTTTAAAACGTAAAGCCGGTAGGACCGACGTTAATAGCTTTAATAATTCGTCGGATAACACCGGAACTCGTAAATATTTATATTTTAAACTATACTAATAAGCTCTAGAGATATACGTTAAAGTTTACTTCGCTATTATCGGTAAACCGCTATAAATAATATCGCATATACTTAATAATATAAAACTAACGATTAAATAGCTGTACGAATTAAACGACTTCGCCTTTTTCTGGGCTTTTATTAAAAGCAACGGTTAAAAAGTTATTATTACTAATTAAAGTAACTCCGGAATTAACTCCTTTCGAAATAAAAGTAATAAAAATAACAATTAATCTGGTAATGTTAACGTAACGATAATCGACTTACGTATCGTTTATATAACCTTTAACGTAAGGATTTTCTTTACTATAAACTTAATACGATATTCCTTATTTAAAAGTATAGTTTTCGATAACTACGGAGTTATTTATTTTATTAATGACTAGGATTTATTAATTAAAAGAATTTTTATTTCTATTAGAAATAAATAGATTATTAAAGTTGGTATTACGAGCTTTCTTATTATTAATATTAATACTCGCGTTATTAAGAACTATCTTTAAAATAAGTCGAGTAAACTTACAATCGACTTAATATTTAAAGACGTTCTTCTCATTAAAGACTTTTACATTAATATTATTTCTGAAGTAAAGCTTTATATTATCGATATTTAACATTATAGTTTTAATTAGTTCCTTTGCCGAGGATCGATTAAAAACGGATTTATTATAAAAAAGCTCGAGCGTCGTTATAATTTAATTTTCTTTGAATTTATATAATTTTCTGTTTATTCGTAAGTTTTTCCCGTAATACCGCTTTATACGCCTTTAATAATATGATATAACGTAGTATTGCTTATTATTATTCCAACTTTTAAGGAAAGAGAAACCCGATAAAGAAAATCGAGAAATTAAACGAAACTAAAAAAAGACACCAAATAATTTCAATATCTTAAAGCTAAGTACTTAGGCCTGAAAGCGTTTAAAATACTCGTGAAAAAATACCCAGAATATCGAAATTAACGATATATTTACGTTTGAATACGAATACTATAAGCTTACGATAAATAAAAAAGTAATCTCACACCGATTATTATTATATCACTCGCTACGCTTTTTTAACATATATATTTAATTTTATTTAACTTTCTAAAAGAAATACCACAGCTTCAAGTAAATACTAATTATTAGAAATAAATATAGTAAAATACTTTAAATAAAGACCCTTAAAAGTAAATAAGGCTTTTTAGTTACGAAAATTATTCGATTCTTTAAAAGATAAATACGACGATAGTTCCGGCTTTCGATTTATAAGTTCCGATACGGTAATGAACGAATAATAATTAGAATTAAAGGCCTAACCGAATATAAAATTTAGGCTTAAAAAAGTTATTAATTTCGAGTTATTACTAGCGAATATTGAAAAGCTAATTAATAGCAAAAAGAAAGCTAGATATAATATATATTTACGCTTATAAGGGAATTAACGAGCGACTTGAGGTTAAATTAATACGGAATTTATACGTACGGGTATCGCGCGTACCTTTTAATAGAAATACGCATTTAAGATTTCGATAGAAAAAGGTTTAAAGTTGAGTTAAGAACTTACTTCGGTTATTTAGTTAAGTATTATAAATTTAACTTATATCGTATATAGGTTTTTGAATTAGAGAAAGTAATGCTAAGTAAAGACGTCGTTTTCAATAAAGAAACGTTTTACGATTTATCTGAAGAGTTATAGATTAAAAAGCTCGCTTAAAAAAGTTAAATCGGATCGATTTGATAAGTAAAGTTATTAATAATATAACGGAAGTTATTATCGAAGCTTTAAATATTTAAAACTCGTAAGTTTCTTTTAATAAAGAATTTATTGACAAATTAGCTTAACTTGAGAATAACGAGCTTACTTCGAGCAATAGTTTGGATGTAACTTAATTTATTAATCCGAAATTGGGAGGTAAGTAAACTCGAACTGAAGAAAGCTCCAGAAGAAAGAAATTTTAGTATTTTAATTTAAAAAAAGTTAGAATTTTAAACGACTAACCTATAGACGATTAATAGTAAACGTTTCTTAACGTTCTGATATAATCTATAAAAGAATCCTTAAAGCCGATCGATTAAATATATATATATATATATATATAAATAACTTAAAGCGGAATCCTAAGTTTTAAAGCTAACGGAATAAAAGAGTAAAGAGAAATAAGACTAATTTAATAGGTTTCTTAGTCTTAAGCCGATATTCAAGTTTTCTTTACAAACGTTTAACGCTTAGAAGACTTCCGTAAGAAGTTCTTTGTGATTAAAACGAGATATCGCGACGAAGAATTGCGTAAAAATTAATACCCATCGGATAGTATATTATTTTAACAGAGCGACAATTAATAAAGAGCTTAGTATTCCTCGGTTTCGAGAGTAATTTATTTAATCCGAGGTTAACGAGCTATAGAACTTATTTTTATTATTTAAGAAAGAGCAGAGAAAATATAACCATAAAATATATTCCTCAGTTATACGTTATGACCGAAGAAAGCGAAAAAAAAGTCTTAAAAGGGATAAATTAAATAAAGGATAGGTTAATACCGGCGTTTTTATATCGGGTATAACTTCGAATAAGTTAATTGATTTAATAAGTAAACGGGGACATACTGCTCGTGCCGCAGGATCCTGCGGCACCGCCCATTGGTCAAATCCGTCTCACCGCCTTCGTCCCCGCCCCACCATGCTCGCGACGTCTTACGCCAATCTGCCCCGGTCGCGCATATAAATACAGCGCTCCCGACGTACCTCCCTCAGTACTACCTGACAACTAAACTCAACATTTCCATTGTTCAAGAGTAAGGACTGCGATAACCCCAGAGGCTAATCTGTACTAATTTGAATATTACCTATCGAAAGTCGAGGTTCGCGAGTATTTAATACTAATGGACAAAGTAGAGTCTTGATCGTTTCTAGCCGACCGCGGATAAAATCCAATCGTCGCAAAGCGCGCGGCTTCTAAAGAACCAAATACCGCCCCCGATACTAAAAGAATCAAAAGCTTTTATGATATTTAACCTCTAGTTATAACCTAAAAAGGGTTCCTTTCCTAGAGAAGGTATGCTAGTACTATTAAATGTTAGGAACGTTCTAACTGTTCTAAAGCCTGTAGTTCTAGAAGAACGAAATAGCGAAATCGAATTCCGAGTTATTAATAATGATAGTACCAAGGAGAGTTAGATTATCCTTATAGGTCTTAAATGCCTATTTTAAAAGTAACTTCTAAAAATACCTAAAGATTATATCGTACGTCTCGTTTACGATCGTACTTATTTATCTATCGCTATCGTTAAAATGCCTCTGGAGGTTATTAGCGGAATAATATTCCGAGAATTCCGAGACCGTAAGTTTACTGAAATCGGGTTTTACGCGGTCTTATTTAATTAGTAGGTAAAAGGATACGGAACGTATCTCATGGCTTATTTAAAGAATTATATTAAAGCTTCTTCCTTAGTGATATATTTTTTAACTTACGCCGATAATTATGCTATTAGGTATTTTTAAAAGTAAGGGTTTACTAAAGAGATTACTTTCGATAAGTTAATTTAGATGGGGTATATTAAGGATTACGAAGGAGGAACGCTTATATAATATTCCATGCTTCCCCGAATACGTTATCTTAAAGTTGGCCGTATGCTTCTTAAGCAGAAGGAAACCGTACTAATAAAAATTCGTTCCTTAAATAAAAGCTATATTATCCATTAACCGCTTTAGTAATAAGCTAACGGCGTTATTACTCTAATCGATCTACGCTCTACCCCTACCATTTAGGTAACTAGCTAGTCTCTAGACATGGATAAATTAGCGCGAGAACTACGCTACGGACCTTATTTTAACGAACTTCGACGTTTTCTATTTCAAATCTAAAACTATAAATAAGTATGGCCTTTTCTTAATCCTGTTAATAAAGACGAAGTCCCTGATTATTATAACGTTATTAAAAAACTAATGGATCTATCGACTATAGAAGTAAGATTAGAGCGTAATTTTTATGCTATTCGGAAAGACCTGATTAGCGAACTTAAGTTAATATTTCGTAACTATTAGTAGTATAATAACGTAATAACTATATATACTAAGTATGCGGTTAAGCTAGAGAAGTATATATAGAGTCTTATTAAGGAGATTCCAGAGTAGTTTAACTTACTTGAAGAATGATTACTAGTGCGTCCTATTATTTGGAGTTTAATCTATTACCGAATGAAACGAAGGTTTAGTATGGTTAGACTTGGAGTCGGTATCGGGCGGTTGTCTTTGGGGCGCTATGCAGAGCAAGGGTTAATAAGAGGGATTCTACTGCCTCTCCAGTTCACCTGTTATCTTAGGGTATTGTATGTCTAATATACGTAATTAATATTCATTTTCTCTATAGTTCTTATTATTACTTTTATATTTTCTTTCTATAAAGTCTTTAATTTTAAGACCTTTTATTTAAACCTACATTCGTTTTTATAATACCTAAGCTTCCTGTAATTAAAGTACTTAACTTTACTTTTATCCTTCTTCTTCCTCTCCTTTCTTATAACGTCGATATCCATTAGTTTAGAGTAGGCTCTTAAAGTAATACTTCGGGGCTTAGGTTTATTTCGTCGCTTAAGGATATAAATAGGTCCCTTTTTATCTTTTTATTTATATTTATATTATTAATTATCGACTTTTATTATTATTTATATAAATTCTTTGAAAGTATTTAGATAGTTTTATTGGTATATCTTATTCTTAACTCGTTTCTTAAGTCCGTTATAAAATATTCTAATCAAGGCTATATTATCGTAGTTAGTCTTTACTGCTTAACTCTTAAATTTAATACCGTAAGTATATGTTTATTTAATTTAAGTTAAGCTTCCTAATCGTCGCTCTACTATTCGAATTCTATTTATATCTCCGAAGATTACTTCGATTTTTCATTCAAACGCTTTATAAATTTTAAAGATATTCTTCGTTTCTTCTTTTATATTCTTAGGGTCGTTCTTATTAATTAAGAAATCTTTAATAATAAACGCGAGTTAATTATTAACCTTATCCGTAAGGCTTTAGGTTATAGTTAAGATTTACTAATCGAGTCTCGTAAAATACTTCTCGTAAAAGTATAAGAATATTTTTCTTTAAATAAAGAATCCTTTCAAGTCTTTTAAATTATTATAACTTTAAGGTTACTTCGATTTATATTCTTTAACGTTTAATAGAATTATAAGGTTATTACCGCTTATTAGTATTAAATTTCTAAACATAGATATTTTATTATTATTATCGTCGTCAATATTAAAATCTTTAAAGTTTCAGATTAACTCTACTCCTTTTCCTTCGAGGCTTTCTACTTATCCGGAGCTGCGAGGATCTTCCTCGGGTAGCCTTTCGTTCTTAGAGGAAGTTAAACTTTCTAGAAAGTTATTATATATTAAAGTTCTTAATTATTTTATTAAAGGATTACTTCCTAGTTACCTATCTCCTTAAGAGATATTACTTATTTCTTTTTAAAATTTATTTTTAAGATTAAAGAGTAATTGAAACATTATAACCATACTATACTTATTAATAATAATAAATAGTAAAAATACTTATATTAATATATTAAAGAATTAGTTATAAGTTATATAACTTATACTTTATATACTTTTTAATTTTACGAATAAAAGTACGTATTAAAAGTAAACTATATACTTAAGATTAATAATTAAAGAATTAAGTAAAGATTAAGAAAAAAATAAATCTCTTAGTTTATTTATATTGAACAGGAGCAGCGTGGGCACGCTGACGGAGGCACGAAACAAGGACTGCCCAACTGCCAACAACTGGCCCAGTGCCGATCAGACCTAGATTACAGCTGTAAACAGCTGTAATCGGTTGATCGGCCAGCTGAAAACGGCAGCTAGGAAAGGGGACTTGGAAAGGGCAACGAGGATGGCTAGAAAGGCATGGCAAGAAACGAGTGAATGGCTATAGGCTGTGATATCTATAGGTCTAAGTCTAACTGATGAAAATATGAGTGCGCGACCCATATAAATACGCATCCAAAAGGCTACGTGGCCTAGATCCACCGCACCACTACAATATAGACTTTCTTATTTAAGGAGCGTAATATTTCCAATTCCCATAGTATGGTTAAGGGCCGTACCTACGGCCTCAAGCCGTAGAACGTAATTAAAATCCCTTACGACCTTAAGCCGTATTATCTTAACGCTAAGCCCTTACGCTTAATAAGAAGTAGAATAACCTTTTTTTACTTTCCCCTCTCGTATCTTATAATCTATATAAGTTGGTACCCTTATAACCGTGGTTCCTAACAAATACGCGCCTACTTAAAATAAAATTTTTTTTAATTTAATTATGTAAGTTTATTTAAAATAAAAGATATTCCTTTTATAAATAATTATATTTTTTAATTTTAAATTTGTCACTTTAAATCTATGGTTTATTTTTAAAAACTACCATAAAATAAAGTATTAAGAAGTAAGTAAAGCATAAATTTCATAATTAGAACCTTAATTTCTTAATATATTAAGAAACCTTATAATTACATTATATTATTAATAAGTATAGGCAGGTTATAATATATTGTAATATACCTCTTTTACGAAGTGAGTGGCCTTTCAAAACGTAATAGTTAATATTAAAAGTTTAATGTATTATTTTTTTATCACGTAGCTGGAGCTACGTACGTGAGAGCGTGCGCAGAGAGCTATCTCACGAGCAACGGGAGGAGGAGCAAAAGGTAAAAAGGTCTTAAATCTATCTAAGAACGAGCTAAAGGAATGGAAGCAACGGGAGCGTATATATAGGAGCTCCTGTTGCTAAGGTAAGCAACGAAGAGGAGCAACCTAAGAAGCCACCTCTACGTAATATTACTGAACTTTATTTATAATATAAAATTTATAGAAAAATCTTTATAAAATATATAAACTTTTTAAGATCTTTATATTTTACTTTATTCTATTTATTCTATTTATTCTATTTATTCTATTTATTCTATTTATTCTATTTATTCTATTTATTCTATTTATTCTATTTATTCTATTTATTCTATTTATTCTATTTATTCTATTTATTCTATTTATTCTATTTATTCTATTTATTCTATTTATTCTATTTATTCTATTTATTCTATTTATTCTATTTATTCTATTTATTCTATTTATTCTATTTATTCTATTTATTCTATTTATTCTATTTATTCTATTTATTCTATGGGTTATCTGAAACAATTAACTAAAATTATAACGCTAGTAGTAATAGTCTCTCATATAGTATCGATAGACACCCATCCCTCTATATGGTCTGTGATACCTCCGTTAGATCGATGTCGGCGAACTATTGATGCCCCTGCAAATCTTCGCTTCCTCGTCTCCGATTCTCGTTGCTATGTTGCGTGCATTATAGCGGCATCTCGGAGTCTAGATGTGGCTGCCCGTCGAAGGAATAGCTGCCAACCTTTCCGCTTACGCCTGTCTTAGACCTATGTAACCCGTCACCGATTCCTGTTGTCTACAGCGCTCCTCATCTCTGTTTTCCGCGCAAGAGATTGATTTCCTCCCCGTCGCCAACAGTTCACATGTAGCAGCGTCACCACGCCCTGTGTCCGAACGAACGCCTCTCCTTGGCCGTCTCCCTGGTGTGATCGTTGCATGGCACGGATGTCCTAACACAAGCTTGGACCTGGATATCTTTCCGGTCTACGAATACCCAAGCATATAATAGCTTGGGCACCCATCAGCTACCGGTCGAGCTTATCCCGACCTTCTCCCATTCACTTGTCGGAAGGAAGGGCTATCTCCTCGCACAGAGCATTATCTCTACAAGCGGGGAGAACTCTTTCCATACGCATCGGATTGAACGACGTAATAGATGTTGCGGAAATGGATAATTTTTTCAACAACCAGCTCTCTCAGGAGGAACTTCGACGTCGTCATGTTCATCAGCGAAATCAGAGACGCCAAGTAAGCGCCGTATTGAGCCAGTCAAACCAGCAACCTCAATATTGTTCTGTCACTACCGCAAACCCGAACGACTCTTTAAATGGCGCCGACTCCCTTGACGACATCATCCGCAGCAATTCTCAAGAGCTTCAAAGGCGACGGAGTTTACCGCAGCCCTTTCCTGACCAGATGTCGCACCCTGAGCCCGACAGGCGGATGTCCATGTTGGAGTTTGGTGACAACGACGACACATATCGGGATTATCAGTTTGGGGTGATGCCAAGCTCTGCCAACGGCATAAGCAATGGCTTTCCCGATATCAACACGAATATGGCCCTGTCTGCGGCCTCGGCCAGTTTCTCTCCCCAGACCATACTCGCAGACGATTTCTCGACGCTCTCTCCAGAGATGGTGGGGAATATGATTGCCTTTTCGAATATGAACATGGGCCAAATGGGCCCTGACCCATCAATGAATATGTTTACGTCGGCGATGCCTACCGCGTTTCCGCCGAATCCCATGGATAATTTGTCTAGCGACTTCAACATGGATCTATCGAGCGAAAGCAACCCCTTGGGCACCGTCCCGGGTAACGCCAACGCCCCGATCTCCGTAGATACCAGCGACGATAGTATGATGGACGTCTCTCCACAATTCTCCACGCCCGGTCAACACCGCCAGCAACAAGCGAACTTGGGCATAGACACCACCATGGACGGGTTTCAACCTAGTATTTCGTCGCAGCCTTCTGCACAGGTTCACACTCAGAATCTTGTATCATCCACCCCATCTTACCAATCCCCTATAGCTACCACAACAGAAACAACCCCGGACAGCTCCGCCCCACCCCAACCGGTAGTGCCGATTAACGCCATCATAGGTTCCCAGCCTCCCAAGGAGAAGACCATCTATTCTAAAAGCGGATTTGACATGCTTAGGGCCCTTTGGTTAGTGGCCACGCGGAAGAACCCAGAGGTCAACCTCGGCGCTGTTGACATGTCTTGTGCTTTCGTCGTCTGTGATGTTACGATGAATGATTGTCCGATCATATACGTTTCGGACAATTTTCAGAACCTGACCGGCTATAGTCAACACGAGATTGTTGGCCAAAATTGTCGCTTTCTCCAAGCACCAGATGGCAAGGTCGAAGCAGGCACAAAGCGGGAATTCGTCGATAACGGGGCTGTCTTTAATCTAAAGCAGAAGATCGCAGAGGGCAAAGAGGTCCAGCAGAGTCTGATCAACTACCGGAAAGGGGGAAAACCCTTCCTGAATCTGTTGACCATGATTCCTATCCCGTGGGACACTGCCGAGGTCAGGTACATTATCGGATTCCAGATCGATCTTGTCGAATGTCCTGATGCCATCGCCTCGCACCAAGGACCCGGTACTATGAAGGTTAATTATAAGCATAGCGACATCGGTCAGTATATTTGGACCCCCCCGCCGTCAAGCCAGTGGGAGCCGGAGAATGGACAAACGCTAGGAGTCGACGACATCTCCACTTTGCTCCAGCAGTTTCACCCGAAAGGACCTGTTTCCGATTGGCATCGCCAGTCTTGGGACAAGATGCTGTTAGAAAATGCCGACGATGTTGTTCACGTGCTCTCGTTGAAGGGACTATTTCTCTACTTGTCGCCGTCCTGTAACCGCATCCTCGAATACGACGCAACCGAACTAGTCGGGAATTCTATCTCGTCCATATCCCATCCCTCTGACATTGTCCCCGTAACCCGCGAGCTTAAGGATGCCACCAGCGGGAGCTCGGTGAACATAGTGTTTCGTATACGTCGGAAGCAGAATGGATATACCTGGTTCGAAAGTCATGGCTCACTGTTCGTCGAGCAGGGGAAGGGACGAAAGTGCATCATACTTATTGGTCGGAAGCGTCCAGTCTTTGCGCTCAGTAGACGCGACCTAGAACTAAACGGCGGTATCGGCGATAGCGAGCTGTGGACGAAGCTGTCAACGTCCGGCATGTTTTTATTCGTTTCTGCCAATGTTCGGTCCTTGTTGGATCTACAACCCGATAATCTCGTGGGCACAAGCATTCAGGAGCTTATGCGCAAAGAGTCGCGCGCTGAATTTGGGCGTTCTATCGAAAAAGCACGAAGGGGACGCATAGTCACCTGCAAACACGAAGTACAGAACCGCCGCGGTCAGGTTCTTCAAGCCCATACTATCATGTATCCAGGCGACGCTTCAGAGGGACAGAAACCTACGTTCTTACTAGCTCAGACTAAGTTGGTCAAAGCCTCCTCTAGGGCTGCTGGACCAACTGTATCGGCGCTCTCAAGCGGGCGGGGCCCCACCAGCCACTCCAACGACGCCAAGACGATGTCCAATTTCGCCATGCCGGCGCCGGAAGACCAGGGATCTGGCGTCATATCCGCTGCCGCAGGCGGGGGCATTGCCCCCGGCGATCAAGATAGGGCTCTTGCCTCAGGCGATAACATTTTTGATGAGCTTAAGACGACGAGATGCACCAGCTGGCAGTATGAATTACGACAGATGGAGAAGGTGAATCGAGTACTGGCCGAGGAGCTACACGGCCTGCTCTCTAACAAAAAGAAGCGTAAACGTAGAAAGGGTGTCGGGAATTTTGTTCGAGATTGTGCCAACTGCCACACTCGTAACACCCCTGAGTGGCGGAGAGGCCCGAGTGGCCAGAGGGACTTGTGTAATAGCTGCGGCCTTAGGTGGGCAAAGCAGGTTAGCGCCACCCCTACTCTTGCGGGACCCGCTTCCGAGGTATGTATTCTGTGCTAATGAATAGGACAGACGGGCAGGGTCTCTCCCCGGAATTCCTCTCGAGGGGGGAACGGTGACGCGGCAAGTAGCAAGAAATCTAACTCGCCTGTCCACTCGTCTCCACTGCAGCGCGAAGTCCCTACTGCAATCTCCGCGGGCGAGGTGATCGAGCAACCTTCCGAGACAGACACTGGGACGACGCTGAATAGGTCATCCAGCTCCAGTGTGGTAGTTCCGAGCACCAGCAGTGTTAACACGACCCCGACCACATCGAGGGGTCTTTCGATCCCCCCCCCAAGCCAACCACTGCTTGAAGGCGGCGCCATCGGGGGTGAGATGACCGCTATCCAAGAGGAGCGGGAGGTGAGCATGTAAACTGGACTTTCGGTGGTGCCCTCTCTATCGCAATGGTTCGTCTATCTTCTAGCCGAGATCACGGCTACGGCAGCAGATCCATTCCACCCCCGACCCTCACCATCCCCTTCCGCTTTCTACTCTCACATTACTTCACACTGCTGAAACTTGATACAGAGTGTTTGATATATGAAGACGGAGGCCTTCACACTATACACCTGCCTGCCTTCGATTAGCTGCTGTTAGGTGATCTTTGTATATATATCCGTCGGCAGAACCTCACTAACCGACCTCTCGCGCTAATTATTCCTACTGTATGGGTAACCCTAGCTGGATCTCACTATAGCAATGATACGACCCCTACGCGTATATATGCTTCACGTCAACAGAGCGGACAGATGGATTACGAGCAGCTCCTAGCTGTGGGTGGTGTTTTGGTGTCTTGTTTTCGCAAAGTCGGGAATGCTTTCGTTGTAAGGGATCTAGCTAGGACAGCATATACTTTCGTCATTTCCTTCCCTGCAATCCCGCCGGGGCAACACTACGGATTCCCGTAGTTCGTTGCATGCTCTGTTAGGATACGAAAATGAATGTCATTCCTTAACCATTTTCTTCGTTCGCTGCTCTTTTCCGTTGAAGTAAGACTCTAAACAGTTAAATTCAACAACATAATACTAGCATATGTATACGCCGTATGAGTTGATTTATGTTAAAGCACTACGCTCTGCGCTTCTCCAATATGGTTTTTATAACCAGTACGCGAAAATATAAATATAAACATAACCATTACGGCCGCCAAACACGACTGTTAAGTTAACTACCTATCTAAACATTAAATAGAAATATAAGCCTATTAAAGATTAAAATTCTTATCTAAAGTATCTATTTACTCATTTATTTTACGACCGTTAAGGGGTTTTTATAAAGGTAGTTAATCGAATTATTAAAGAGATTAATCGTATTAAAGCTAAATTAAATAATATTAAAAACCTTAACTTAACGAAGCGTTAAATTTCTACCTTATGTAATAAAGCTATTTGTTTACGTAAATAGCGTCGTCGTACCGTTAATAATTTACGTTCTTTTATTAAGCGTAATTTATTAATTGAAGAAGAAGTTATTATTATAATTCCTTCTAAAGCCGGGCTTTCCGAATTAAGTTCTGCTTTAAATCCTATATCGTCGGATTTCGATTAATTTATCTTCTAAACTGATTTAGGTTTTATTGAAAAAAGTAACTAAGCTTTTCTTAAATATTCGATAAATAATTAATAGGTTTTCAGGTATTTTCTTTTAATAGGTATTCCTTTTATTTAATCAAGTATTAAAATTAATTTCTTACTTTTTGTAAGTCTGGGATCTTTTTTATTTCGAGTTCTTTTTTTTTCTTCTTGGTTTTTAATCTAACGTTCTTATCGGTGAGTTTTAATATATTAATATAAAATATCGGGTATATTCTAGAGTTTTTAGGTAGCTTTAATTCGTAATTTAACTTCGAGTATTTCTTTTTAATTCTAAATAGTCTTAGTTTTTTAAAATCTCGCTCAACGTTTAATCATTTGGTTTTTATTTAATGGATCCCTTTTATTACATATTATTTTCTACGTAATAAATAAACTTTACTTTTTTTCTTTAAAATTGATTCCTCAATTCTTTTAAAGTTATAATATACCTTTATTCTCTATTAAACGTAAATTAATTCGTCGTATAGCTATTTCTATAGTACTTTTATTTCGGCCGCTTTTATAAAGTTTTTAAGGCTTCCGTTATTGTTAGCGCTACCTCGTTTAGTATTAGCGTTCGTATTCTTTTTAGCTTATTAGTATAAACTACTTTTTAAAAATTAATCTTTATATCTTCATTTTTTAATATATTATAAGCTAGTTTTAATAATAAAAATAACTTTATTGAAACATTTTATTTATAATTAACATAACTTTGAAGATATTATTCGAAGGTTTAATTTAATCGTTCCATTTATCCGTTTTAACTTTAGGTAAAATACCGTAGATGTTTTCTATTCTATTTCTAATTATTTCATTAGTATTTTCTCAAATTGTAAGGTTATTAACTTATTTTTATTCGTTATAATTCGTCGTAAAAGTCTATATTTATTAACGTGATATCATAAGAATAGAAAAGCTATTTATCTTATTATAATTAATTTATTAAATTAAATAAGTGTTTCGTACTTCGTAAGCCCATCGATAATTACTTGAATATTATCGTGATTCATTCCGTTAATTAAATTCTAAAATAATAAAAACTTAATTATAAAGTCTTATACGATTGTATTTTAAGCGTTTTTTAATATCGAGGTTAGTTATAATAAATTATAAAGCTCATATTTCAATGCTTTAGCTTTTTAATATATATTATATTTCTTTAAGGCTTTTTATATTAAACAGGAGCAGCGTGGGCACGCTGATGGAGGCACGAAACAAGGACTGCCCAACTGCGAACAACTGGCCCAGTGCCGATCAGACCTAGATTACAGCTGTAAATAACTGTAATTGGTTGATCGGCCAGCTGAAAACGGCAGCTGGGAAAAGGACTAGAATGGGAGGAGTAATAAGGTAGCTAGAAAGGCATGGCAAAAAAACGAGTGAATAGCTGTAGGCTGTGATGTCTATAGGTCTAAGTCTAGCTGATGAAAATATGAGTGCGCGACCCATATAAATATACATCGAAAAGGCTACGTGGCCTAGATCCACTGCACTACTATAATAGGTATTTAATCGTTTAGGTAATCGCTTTAAAGTATTAAGGTACTAGATTAATTAGGAAGTAGAATAATTAAAACGTTACGAAAGCGACGTTTAGACGTATTATAATTACGCTATAAAATAGTAACTCTACTTTCTCTTGGTATTCCTTAACTTATTATTTCGAAGTAACGCCTATATACTTTACTAGCTCGGTAATTAGTAGTAATATTATTAGAAACTAATTATTATCTGCTAATTTAAAGCGTTTAATAATCTTCTCGATATAAGCGTCGTATATTAAGGTTATAGTTTATACTTTACGATTACGTATTACCCTAATCCTTAAATATTACTTTACCGATCTAAGCTTTTTCGTTTTATAAGTATCCTTTAACCCCTAAGCTACCTTTTATATTATCGCCTCTAAGCTTTTATAGTTTATAACTAGTATATTATTTACGTATATTAATACGAAGACTTCTCGTTCTTTTATATAGAATAAGCACGGCTCCTCTAGAGAGCTCTAAAGTCCTAAGCGGTTAAAGGTACTCTCGATCTTCTTAAACTAGAGTAGAGGTAAATCTTTAAACCCGTATATTATTCTTATAACGAAGGCGTATTTTCCCTCTTCCTTAAACCCGTCTAGTAACTCTATAGGTATAAGGTCGCTTTCCGGTCTTACTACGTTAAGGAACGCATTTTTAATATTATACTAATTAACTTCGAGGTCGAATTAAGTTACGATAGCTATTACTATACGGAACGATTTCGTTACTAACGTAACTACGTAAGTATTCTCGAGTAACTCTTTAAGCTATAAGTCTCCTTTCGTTATTAAGCGCGACTTATAAGTAATAAGGAAATTATCTTCGTCGAATTTATAATCGAAGACCTATATTAATAGAATTAGCTTTATTTTTATCCGTTTACGATTAATAATACGCTATACTTTAATACGTAAAAAGGCCTTAATCTTAGATCTAGCGTTTTCTATAAATCGTTCTCCTAAAGGATACTTATCTAGGTCCTTTTATATCTTTAGCGGTTTAAGTAAATCGTTACGGTAAATTCTTATTTTACTAGGCGATACGCCTAATCGCTCGGCTTTCGTTTAATTTACGATTATTACGAAAACTAAGTATAGCGTAATATACTTATCGTAGCTCTTTACTTATTACTCTTTTAGTTAATCAAGCTAGAAGGTTATTACGAAGTCGAATTAGCGATTTCTTAGGAGGTTACTCTTAGCCGTTAGGTTATCCGATATTACGTAAACTTTAATACTTAAGCTACCTATTACTTTATTCCTTTTCTAGCTTTCTCCTCTCTTTCTTTTATTATAACGGATAATAAGAGGATGGACCTTTTTCGTACGTTACTTACGCTAAGTAGTTTACGGGGATAGGCTATATTACTCCTCTTCTTTAGAGAAAGTACAAATTTCTTTAGTTAATTATTTTAGAGGTTATTCCCGAGTATTTATTCCGTTAGCGAAGTATACTCGCCGCTCCGGACTTTCGGTACTTTTATTAATAGCCGTATATAACTTTAGTTACTTTATATTCCTTATCGGAATATTCCTACTTACTATAGCTTCTACGAATACGATTAAAGTAAGTCTTAGACTCGGGAGCCCGTAAAGTATATCCGCTTCTTTATTTAATTTCTCCTAGGTTTCCGCTTTAAGTTACTCTTATATTTTCTATTTAATTAATTCGAGTAGTTTTATTACCTTTTACGGTTAATCGTCTTTAGACCTAGCCGTTTCGTATTTTAAATTATCGGAATTTATTTCTAGTTCTTCTTTTAGAGGCTATCCCTTTCCCGAGTTAGGACCGGCGGATTAAGTCGTATCTAGATCCTCGTTACCCGAGGTAAGCTCGCTACCCCCGAAGGGAGTTAGCTCGCTACTTAACTCTCGATTAAATAATACGAGCGAATCCTATAGGTCTAATACTTCGATAATTAATTAAATAACGTTATTACTAAGGAGGAGCAGAGCGTACGCGATACTAGAGACCCGGATAGGTTTACTCGAAAGTATACTCTATCGAAGACTATAGCTGGTACGATAGTCTAAGATAAATAAAACTAATACCGCTATATTAATCGAGAGATAAGGAATCTAATATAGTTATCGTATCTCGGTTATGCCCCTTAGTCGTAGAGATATAGTAGTCGCTAGCCCGAAGGTATAAGAAGTAAGGGGAGAAAAGGAGTAAAACGCAAAAGTTACTTATTCGGCTATAGCGGTACGACGAAGTAACTAAAGCGCCTATAACTAAGATAGATATATTAATCGGAGAACGACGAGTCTAATGGTAAAAACGAATCTTTAATTAAGGTAAAAAATGGTAAAGATAGTAATCTAATTAGGTAATAAACTAAATAATAAACATAATATATCCCGTACTTACGGAAGCTATAATTACTCTATATAGGTATAAGGCCTATCGTAGCGTGTTACGTAATGCATTAAGAAGGTATGTCTTACCGCACCACTACATTACCTATACGTATCGAAAGATTTATTCGATTAATCTCTTTCCGTTTAAGTTATTAAGCTTTTAATTTATCTATCTAGTTATAAAACGTTTCTTTATTAAAGACTATATCCTTAGTTAGGATTACTTTACCTAGCCTAGGAACCTAAATTCGGTATAGGTTACGAATATAACATCCTACTAAATACTCGATATAAGCTCGTAGGTTTACCTTAAACCTTCTCTTATTAAGATCCAAAGTACGCTCTTCTATTAAAGGATACGCGCGATACCCGTATATATAGATACCGTTCTAATCCGGTCGTAGGTCGCTCGTTAACTCCCTTATTACCTCCAGAGCATACTATCTAAAGTACTACTTAAACTAGGCGTTTAAGAGCTCGTAAGATATATAAAGATAATAAGCTTAATTAAGGCTAATATTAATTAGATATACTACGGCTTTAACGGTTTCCGGCTATAGTTCTTCTAATAGCCTTACTTTAATCCTTATCTTAATCGATTTAACGATAATAATCTAACCTACTCTCTTACCCTTATTAGTTAGTTCTTTAGTATTAACCGGCGGGAGTTTGAGATTAATGCCTTCTTTTACTACCTAAATTTTATATCCGGATATACCTTTAATATTTATTACTAAACGTTCGTTATCGTAGCGTATCTTATAAATTAAGAATCGGAATTACTTCCGAATCTATTTTTTAAAGAGTCGAAGAGTTCTTATTATTAGTAGGCCTTACTTACTCTCTAGAGTTTTAACCTATAATATTCCGCTAAATTTATCCCTAATTATAATAAACTACTTAAACCCGTCGTAACCTTCTAAGTAGTTAAATAAATCCTAATATACCTTCTAAAAAAGACATAGCGAGCGATATATTAATAAACGACGCGAGATTACTTTCTTACCTATCGCTTAACTATAATACTCGTATTTAATTATAGGCATACCGTTAATCTTAACGTTCTAGGCGTTTTTAACGAAGGCTCTAAGCGCCTTAGGATTAAGATACCTTACTCGCTAGTACTAAAGTACCTCGGAGTCTTCTTTCGGTTTAGTAATATCTCTCGATCTTTTCTACCGGACGTTTCTCTCCGGGAAATAAGGTATTATTACGATCGACGCTACGCTACGAGGAATACTCGATAATATTATAAATGGAATTATAAATAAGACTTACGAGTAAGAAAAGAACTACTTAAATTCGAAAAAGACTAGGTTAAAGCATCGCTTTAGCTTCCTTATTATAATACTTTTCTCAAAGGTTCCATTCCTTAAAGTATAATTTAAACCGTAAAACTAAATACCTATACTATAAAGTTTCGCCTTAGAGATAATATTAACGTAGAAATCTTTAATAAATACGACGTCCTTAAGCTTTAAATTAAAGGTAGGCTTATTAGATTAATCTAATATATACTTCTCGATAATCCTACGACCCGTATTAGTAATAAAGAAGCTCGTAATACTAACTTCGACCGTCTATCCGTCTCTAGCGGAAACGAACGACCCCTTTATTAGAAGGTTATAATTATTAATAAGATAAATAGCTTTATAGTTATCGAAGACGGTACTTTCCGATAGTAGGTATCGGACTAAGTCTATTATAAAGTAAATCTTAATCTAGGTAAATAGGTATATAATACGTAGGTCGATAAATATTACGCTAATATTAGTTAACTAGGTAATAACGTTATTTCCTCCCTCGTTCCCGGAGCGATTATTAGGTACATTATTTACGGGAACGTCCTACCCTTAGCGGTTAATTTAATTTCGGAACTTAGCGTACTTAAGTAAGTCGTATTTAGCCTTAATTTTTCGCATAATATTAACCGGGATCGGCTTTAAGTTACCTATAATTTAATTAATAACGGACTTCTAAAGGATTCCATAAAAACGAATTACCTATATATATAATCTATCTCTAAACTTATAAGGATATTCGTAGCTCGTTACTTTTCCTTAGCCGCTACTATTACCTAACCTCGCTTCTAATATTAGATCTTAATAAGCTATTACGAAAATTCTATAGCCTAATTTACCTTTCTACTTATTCTCGGTAGCGAGAGCGCTAAATACGATACCTAGTTACTTAAGGATTTTTAATTATTCGCCGAGTCTATTAGTTTTAATAAAAGCGATTAATACCTATATAACCTAATCGATTACGATCTTAGCCTTAATTACTTCGAGGAAATCCTTTACTCCTATAACGCTATTAATTTCATTAATATAATAAGCGCGAGTACGAAGGAAGGTATATTATTACGTAATATAAAATTACTCCGGATTATAGGTACCTACCTTTACTCTTTAAAGTACCTTACGGTATTCTCGCCTAACGAACGTCTTAATAACGGCTTCGATAGGAGTAATCTACTTACGAAGGATCTTTACGAGGTTTTAGATAATCGGATTAAGGTTTAGGAGCTATATTTTTATATTAATTACCTTAAGAAAGCCTATAGAAATAGATATAAAAATCTAACCATAGAGAACCTTATATTATTTACTAATAGCTATAACCTAAGCCTCGATCGTTATCTATTAGGAAACGAGCTTATTATACGTAGCCGTTTATTACTCTAGAATTCGTACCTTAAGCCTTAATAATTAATCTCCTCGGTCTTCGGTTAAGATCGATACCTATTCGTAAACCGCTTTCTTATAGGTTTCTTTAAGGAGTTCGTTTTCTTAAGTAATATACTCCTTAAGAGTACCTACCACGACTCGAGTAGCGTTAAATTTAGCTTTATTTAAATTAACCTCCTTCTAGATACCGAACTAAGTAGCTACTTATCGCAGGCTCGTAGATAAACGTTAACTAGAATCTTATCTAAGGAGAATTCGGACGTATTAATCGTTATAGCGAATAAGTAAGCGATTATTTAGTACTAGATGCGAAAGTAAAGTACCGGTATAGAAATAAGAAGAAAGAATAATCGTAAAATCTAAAAGATGAATAAATATATATTACTTACTTACGCTAGAATAACCTAAATAATAATAGCTTCTTAAAAGTACCCCGGGCTTATAATTATTACGTAGCTAACGAGAGCTACGTATAGGTTAATAGGTTACGCGTAAAGAAAGTAATGAAATGCGGGTAAGAAGGTATATATTAACTAACTAGAAAAGAAGGAAAGCTACTAGAGAGTATAGAGCAATCTATAGGTATTGAACAGGAGCAGCGTGGGCACGCTAACGGAGGCACGAAACGGCTACCTAACTGCCAACAACTGGCCCAGTGCCGATCAACCCTAGATCACAGCTGTAAACAGCTGTAATCGGTTGATCGGCCAGCTGAAAACGGCAGCTGGGAAAGGAAAAAAAGGAAGGGAGAGGAAGGGAGACTAGAAACGGGCAATCGAGGAAGGCTAGAAAGGCATGGCAAGAAACGAGTGAATGGCTGTAGGTCGTGATATCTACAAGTCTAAGTCTAACTGACGAAAATATGAGTGCGCGACCCATATAAATAGACATCAAAATGGCTACGTGGCCTAAATCCACCGCACCACTACAGTATATATAGTAGTACTTAACCAGCTTAGGTAAGCTAGGTGGTTCCCACTAGGGGTGCATGCCTACGTGACAACTTAATAATACCAATAAGTATAGTATAGTTATAACACTTAGCCGGTTTTTATAAAGTAATAATATCTAAATATTTTTTATAAAAGTTTAAATTAAACTTTTGAACGTAGATAAAAGGTACATAAGTTATAATATTGAAAATAAAATAAATATATTATTATAAAGAAATAACATGGTATTAGAAAAGTTATATATTAATAACTATAGATGCTAATAACTAGTTTATAATGCTGATTATAATAGAAGCAGCTACTATAATTAACTACCAGCAAGTTGTAGATAGTAGCTAGGTGAAATAAAAAGTAAATAAAAATAATGAGGTAAAAATAACAAGTAACTATATAAACAAATATATAACTAGCTATAATGTTTATTATACATAAATACAAAGGTAAAGTTATTATTATATGTTAAAATAAAAGAGAATTTACACTTATTACCGCCAGGTTTCCTAATTAGCCTAAGAAATAAATATAACCTAATCAATAAGTAAAGTTACATATATATATATATATATATATTATTAAACACGGTTCTAAAATCGCAACCCGCTCGTAAGCGCTTTATTATATCTATTATCCGCTGTGGAAATATTCTTTAATAACAATAATATCCTTTTACCTTTTCAGATTCAAAGCAATACCCAACTCCTAGACACCTGTGTATATATGTAAATGCTTCATTAGCCTGCTCGGGACCGGCTGTATTTCTTACAGCCAGTTGGGGGGATCCTTTACTCAGACCTACGACAGTATTTGTCAAGGTTCTCCGAGCCTCGCGGCAGCACGGGGCCGGCCATATTATGCTCCGTTTCATGCCCAGCACGATTAACTCCCCTGGTTTCCCAACTTACACCCGAACTGCAGATGGTCTTCCGTTCCTTGCTTCCTATTAACTCCCCATCCACAACTCCTCCGACCTCGTGGTTAGTGATCTGTATAAAGGTTGGAAGCTCTGTGTTGGGGTTGATGTATCGGAGATTGGCGATACGAGCGCATGGAGACTTGATAACTGCTCGTCTCCGGGACCGAGGGTCGATGACGGAGGTCCCGAGTCTGGTAGTAGTGCCTCGGCTGTACTTATGGTTCGTGCATCGTCAATATCTTCGGTCTCCCGAGGACACCATGTGGCTACCGACTCGCGTGGGCCTTGGTACCACCATTGATTTTCGAAACCGTTGTCTACCGTCATCAAGGCCGTGGATAATGACTCCAGTTCGCGTACTCTCGCGGGATCCTCCTGGACCCTAACCGCGAAGGGGGCCGTGGTTGCCGTCGGGTTGTCTACTGAATTGGTCTCATCCTCGCCGTCGTCCCGAAGGTCCGTTGGCCATGCCCATGCCGACCACGGGAGTCCATCTTCCCCTAATCGGTATAGACTCGGCGGCGCCGGCAGCGCTTTCAATGATTGCGAATTATCCCCACCAGTGTGCACTTGGCATGGGAATAGAACCGACCCAGACGCAGGGTGAACATCCCAAGGACTATCATTAAACGGGGGCGGGGCTGACCTTCCTCGTTCAGGTAGTAATCGTCGAGTTTCTCCCCTTGAGCCCTGTCTTGGGCGGGATCTGAATTGCTCGCTTGATTGGTCGAGTGTTTGGTCGTGAGGGCGATCACGTTCGCGGGGATGATCTAACGCATAGGGCTGCTCGAGACGGTGGTCGTAGTGGCGGCTATGTTGCCGCTGTCGCTGTTGATGATTCCGATCCGAATGCTCCCGGTGCCGATGTGAACTGGACTGTGGGATGGCTAGAAAATTGGTGCCGGGTGGTGGCACCTGACGAGGGAAATTTCCAGAGTCCCTGGTGTTCTTCAGATTACGGGATACATAGGTGAGCGTATGAGTTTGCGGTGAATGTCGCCGTGACCAGGATACGCCGAATGCGAGTTGTACGAAAATCTGCGGTCTGGCGAGACTATTCTCTTCGTCCTGTATTGGTCTGTTCCGGTTTTGGTCCATGATGGGCTCCGTCCTCCACATTCCTCAAGCGTTGCCTGTTCTTCTTTCTGTCCCAAGAAAACAGGTCCGAACCGGCGGACGGCGGGAACGGAGACTTGATAAATGAGTGTGAAGGAGGGCTGGGCCGTCGTTCTTCGTAGGTGGTGGGCTAGAGACCGGTAGTGTTGCCAAGCTCGTGACGTGAGACGTTCGAAAGGGCAGTTGGATCGGGACCGGCCAAAAATATCAGCTGGTGTGTTTGGAACCGGTGGTGGAGATTCCTCGTCTCATGCGACGAGGATTTCCATGTGTACACATGCAGGGCGCAACGGACGGGGGAAGGGCAAGGGGGGTTATGATCTGAGAGGACTGAACAGAGTGACGCAAGGTAAGCCTCGGAGGAAACGAGAAGTTAGACTTCAAGGGGGCGGTTCTCCAACTAAGCCACTTACTATGATTGGCCGAGTCCGGGACGGGGATCAAATGGCCTGGCCAAGGATGGGTGTTACAGGTCCAGTCGAAGAAAAATGAAGACGAAAAATGGATAGATGAAAGAAGCTGGGAGGTAAGGAAATCCTGTTAACTGTCGGAACGGATGTGTCACGACTATTCTTATGAAATCTGAAATCTAGAGGCAGTGGGTAGGAGGATCGCGGAATCAGTGTTGCAGGGTAGCTGTAATGTATTGATGAACGGGGGAACGAGGCCCCTTACGCCAAGAAGAGCCGCTAAGATACATGCATACTGTGGTAGATCCCAAGTATCGTAGGAGAGAAGGAGAAGGAGGGTTAGACGATATATTATGTGGGCTAGCTAAGAGCGGGCTACCTATTTAAAGTCACCATCTCGACAATATGGTTGCGTAATAATTTAATATATTGATATAACATAAAAGATTAAAGAGCATTTATTAAATGTCACGGAGCAGTTGAACTAGCCTATATAAGCCTACATACCGCAAAGCGTGAATGTAGGCGTCTACGTTTTACGTGACATTAAATATATAAGAGGTACTTTTAAATATTAAAAACTATATAAAAATTAGATATTTTTAATAATATAGTTAGTTTATATTAATTAAAATTTTATATAATTTAAAAATTATTTCTTAATATTTCTTAAGAAAAAAGAGTTGATAAAAATTATTTGCTTAATATAAAGATATTATAACTTATTTTTTTTATTAATTATTATAATAGATTATATCTATTATAGTTTTAATAGCTGTTTGCTAAGTAAAGGGGTGTTAATTAAAAGAATAAAGCTGTACGAGGAGGAAAAGGAAGGAAGGTACGCTCTACTGAGGCCGCGCTTTCAGAAGCTGGCTATATACTAAGAAGGGGCAGAACGTACGCGATACTAGAGTCCCGGATAGACTTACTCGAAAGTGTACTCTATCGAAGACTATAGTACGTACGATAGTCTAAAATAAATAAAACTAATATCGTTATACTAATCGAGAAACGAGGAATATAATATAGTTATCGTATCTTAGGTATATTCTTCGGATATAAAGATATAATAGTCGCTAGCCTGAAGGTAAAGGAGGTAAGGGGAGAAAAGAGGCTAAATGTAAAAGTTACTTATTCGGCTATAGCGGTACGACGAAGCGATTTAAACGTTCGTAGCTAAAATAAATATACTAATTAGAAAACGATAAATCTCATAATAAAAACAAATCTTTAATTAAGGTAAAAATAATAAAGTTAATAATCTAATTAAGTAATAAATTAAATAATAAGTATAGTATAACTCGTACTTACGGAAGCTATAATTATTCTATATAAATATAAGGTCTATCATAACGTATTACGTAATATATTAAAGGAATATATCTTACTTTATTATTATAGCTTTCTTAGTTTAATTATACTGTAAGGAATAATTAAATTAAAAAAGGTAATATAGTATATTCTAGTTAATATCTTCCTTTAAAACCTATCGCGAAACTTTATTTTATTAATTATCATTCAATTATTAAAGCCGAGCCTTTATTTTATCGTTTAATATAATAAGGAGGCCCTTTTATTACTTTACGGTTAACCTAGCCCGGTTTATCCTTATTAAGATAATCCGATTAGCGTATTTCTTCTCTATCTCAGCTACCTTCTTCTTAATCTCGGCTTATCTTTTTTAATTAACAGAATAGTAAGGGAACGGACGCGTTTCGAGGATCAATTAGATATTTCTTTTCTACCTATACGATATAGAGGCCTCCTTAGATTAAAAAGCTTTAATCTTAACTAAGCCGGAAGGAGGGAACGAACGATGCGTTACCTCGATAAGGTTATTATAATAGAGGTCGACGTTCGCAGATACGAGGAAGCGAAAGGAGTTAAGTATTAAGGCTACGGAGGAACGTTAGACCTCTGCTTACGTAATAAAGCGGACGAAGAACTTACGATTAAAGAGTTTTCTAACCGAAGTACCTTAAATAGAGATTATAACGGTAGCGAAGTTAAATTGCTTTTTCTAATCTACGGTTTCCCGGAGACCTTTAACGATATTAACCTCTTTTTATAAAACCCGAACGCTATAAAATTATTTTATTACTTCGACGTATTCCTTTATTATATTGAAGGGATCAAGCCTCCCGTTCTTTTAAATTTATTAAGCGACCTCGATCGATCATTTAAAAATAAGATACGGTATAATACTGCTTTAAAAATTATAACTAAAGTTATCTTATTAATTTATTAACGTGATGTAATAAGCAGATTAAGAGGTTATAAAAGACTCGAGATTACTTCCTCTTTCGGTTCGTTATGATTATCCGAACGTATACGTTATCCGATCGAAGGCGTCGTCTTTAATCGTATATTACGTAGATCGAGAGAGCTACGTAGGTACTGAGGTTGCTTCTTAAGAGTAACGGAAGGTAGAAAGAAGAAGGTAAATTAACTAACTATTTAAGAAGGAAGGATATGGATAAAGGAAATACGAGCTACCTATATATAGATAATAAGGAGCTACGAGCTATGTTATATAAGCGAGTTAGTAGCTATGTTAGGTAAGCGAGTAAGTAGAGAAGAAGTAAGAAGCTATATATAGGTAGCTCTTTACGTAATATACCCCCTAGCTAGGCTCGCGATAGCAAGCTTAGCTAAATAATAATAATAGCTTAGCCGAAGGGCTCGCGATAGTTAGCTTAGCTGCCCTTCTAATAGAAGTCCTAGGTTAACTTAAGCCTTACTCACTTCGTTAGCTTTCCGGGGTAATATATTCGTCGCTTCGGTTACTTAAGCCTCCATATAATACTCCTAATAGCTTATAATATCCTCTTAATTAACTACTATATTAACTCTTTTTAATATCTCGATAAAAGAGATATATCGTAGCTTTTAATTAAGTATATTTACCGTATTCGTTATACGCGTATAAGAGCTCCTATTACGTCGCTTTATATTATTATTATCGTACGCGAACCCTTTCGTAGCTTTACTAGGTTAATACCCGGTAACGCTCCTTCCTATACTCGAGCTCTTATATTATAAGAGAAAATTCTTTTACTCTTTCGTAGTAGCTCTTTCCCTCTCCTCTTTTCTTCTATAGAGGTATATCTAGAGCTAACCCGATACGCTTCTTTTTAATTCCCTATTACTTTCGATTATAAAGCATAACTTATATATTACTTTATCCGTTCGTACTTTATTTAAGTAAGTCTTCTCTTAATTACGGTACTCCCTTGCTATCGCTCGCTTTCGTAGCGAGCTTATAATAGGTTATTAGCGTAAGCTATTATAGTGGTGCGGTAAGACATGCCCTTTTAATATATTACGTGATACGCTACGATAGGCCTTATGCCTATATAGAGTAACCATAGCTTCCGTAAGTACGGGATATATTATACTTATTATTTAATTTATTACCTAGCTAGATTGCTATCTTTATTATTTTTACCTTAATTAAAGATTCGTTTTTATTATTAGATTCGTCGTTCTTCGATTAGTATATCTATTTTAGTTATAGGCGCTTAAGTTACTTCGTCGTACCGCTATAGCCGAATAAGTAACTTTTACGTTTTGCTTCTTTTCTTTCCTTACCTCTTATACCTTCGGGTTAGCGATTACTATATCTTTACGACTAAGGGGCATAGCTAAAATACGATAATTACATTAGATTCCTTACCTCTCGATTAATATAGCGATATTAGTTTTATTTATCTTAGACTATCGTACGTATTATAGTCTTCGATAAAGTATACTTTCGAATAAACCTATTCGGGTCTTTAGTATCGCGTACGCTCTGCTCCTCCTTAGTAGCGATTACCCTATAACTTTTTCGACCCCTTAACCTTTAGTTTACGGAGTTTCTATTACGCTACTAGAATTTAAAGGATACCGATCGCCGTCGGCGCCGCTATTTAACCCGCGAAGTAGTCCGCGTTTTACGTTAAATAAAGTATTCCGCCTTATAATTATTTATTTACTATAGGGAAGTACGTATAAGCCCGGGAACCTTTATTACGATACTATAGCCGTTAGAATATTACTTAGCCTTTAATACTTATAACGCTAATAAGCTATCGATACTATAATATAATACGACGATTAAACCGCGTTTATATCGATTAAGATATCCCTTATATGGTTATTTATTTACTATACGGAGGAACCCGTAAAACCTAGGAGAACTTTCGTCGTAATACTACCGTTACTAGGGATAGTACTTAGCCCTCGATACTAACCGCTTCCTCGAACCGCTAATAATATAGTATATCTTACGCGAGTAGATAGCGCTTTTAACGATTAAGGCAGCCCTCTTATGGTTACCTACCTACTATATAGAGGACGTACGAGCGCCTTAATATAAATTACGATAACCTATACGACCCGCTGCTCCCTTATTAATACTAAGGGCGGATAAAGGCTAATAGTAATTATACCTTAGCCGATCTTACGATAACTTTTTTTTTCCTCTAAACCTATTAATCGATATAAATTAAATATATAGATACTAATAACTTATTATACTAGAGGTATTTTAGGATACCTAGACGTAGCGATTCGACGATATAATATACGATATAATATAGATATTTATATTAATAATATAAATAAGAATTAATAGATTAATAGCTATTAGTAACCGATAGTTTTAAAGAGAACTAGGAATTAATATTAATAGGACTACGTAAATATAAAGGATTAAGGAAACGGAACTAAAGTCGAATTAATAGGTATACTTATATATAAGCTAGCCTTATATTACTAATTAATAGCTAGTATAGCGAGAAGTATTAACATAGGCGTAAAACGGCGCCTAGCGGTAATACCGCTAATATTATTAAATAACTCCCGTTAGGTCGAAACCGGCTTATAGCTATAACCGGTATCGTATCTAACGCGATTCTTTACTCGGGATTTATTCCCTATACGTATTACTTTAACGAAGGTTATACGTTAGAAGTTCTAGACCTTAATGAAAGGGATTATCGTCGACTTATTTATAATAGTTAAACTATTAGTTTAGGGAATACGTATCGTACTTTAATTAGGCGTTAGCCGATTAAAGAAGCTCGTATAATACCCGGATCCTATCGATCGGGATAATATAATAAATAATAATATACTTATACTAAAGGAAAAGTATTAGAATATAAATAATAGCTATTATACCTTTACCCTTATATTAAATAATAAGACCTTTATTATTTCCCTTTTTACTTTATACTTCGTATCGATAAATTAAACGAAATCCGTAGCTAGGAAACGGAATAAATCGCCGTTAGGACCCGAAGTAATAAAGACTAAACTACTAGTAAAAACCTTAAGAGTTAATATTAATTCTCCGCCCTTATATCCGCCCGAAGAAAAGGAGGACGACGATAAAACTCCTACTTAGCTACCCCTTAACCGCGGCTTTATATTTATTCCGCTAATCCTTATGGCATTATTTTAAAATAATAATAACGGGGCCTCTAATAGCTAGAATATATCGGTAGCTATCCCGATTATCGTAATACTAGCCATTAGATTTCCTAACCCTACCGATTACCTTAGGCTTAAGTTTAACGAATATAACGTAACTTAGTAACTAAAGAAGGTAGATCGATTATTTAACCGCTACCGTATAAGCGACGACGATAAGATTAAAGAGATCGGCGAATAAATTACGACTAAGATTATTAGGAAGCGTATTAACGACGTTATAAAGGATTAAACGATCTAAAGAGTTATCGTTATAGCCTTAAAATACCGCTTTAGGATTACCGATAAACTAAGCTAAGCTAACGTTAAACGTAAATTCGTATAACTAAAACGAGGTAACGTAATTAACGATCCTAAGGCGATCTTTACGTATCTTATAAATTATAAACGTCTTTTTAAGCTCGTAAACGATAACGGAAAGCTTCTTTAGAAAGTAGGATACCTAATCGATAAATTCCGGATATTCCTAATTATAAAGTTTTATAAGACGGGAGATTATAATTATAATAAGATCGGAAATATCGATTACCGGATTCTTTATACCTAGCTTTATAAGTAAGCGAAACGTCGTATAGTAATATAAATTACCGATAAAACCTAAGCCGAGGAACGACGATAGTAAAAGACGGTAACCTTCGAGGAGCCCGAGAAGCTTATAATATAAATAATTTAACGATTAACGACTCCTAGCCTCTAGATACCTCTACTACCGCTTCCTTCGTAGCCTAGATCCTCTTACGGCTACCTAAGTACTAGTTAAAAAGCCAGTATATAGGCCCTCTACGACCGACTTAACGCTCTAGAAATAAAGACAACCTCGTAGAACTACCGTTAGGAGAGTAGCTCTTATAACCTTAGGGATACGTACGGCGCCGATTAATAATATTAATAAGAAAACCCGTTCCTAATAAACGCGGTTCGGAACTTAAGTTTCTATAACCTATAAACTAACGGAAGGACCCTAATAAGCTTTAGACGTAATACTATACTAGACTACCGAGGCATACGTAATAAGATTTTATTAACTTAAATAAGTAATTATAAGGAATTCGAATGTTAGTTTTATAATACTTTCGATCGGCGTTATAATTATAGCCGCTATTCGTTATTAATAGATATAACGTAGAATCGGTTCTACCATAGGAATAATAAACGATTATATTACTTCGAGAACGGAAACCCGGATAAGCTAAAGTTAACGCTAATCCTAGGATCGATTATTACTTAAGCTAAACGTAAAGAAGAATCGATCGTTTATTATATCTTATTTTACGTATATTAAAGTAAGGAATCTTTAGAGTAGGTACGTAGGATGATATATTATTACTTAACCGGAAAGCTAAAGCTTATATTCCTTAACCTACGATACTTTAAAAACGAGGAAGTAATATTAAAGTAAGAAGAAATACTAAAAGCTATATCGTAGATTAACGTTATTTAAATAATCGAACGTAAATATAGCTACGAATTATACGAAACGGAGATCTTAGGTTATAATTAAATTAAGGATTTTATCGACGACGAAAGTATTTATTATTATAAGGGTATTATTAAGACGGACCTAATCGAAGTTAACGTAATTAAGCGACCTAAAGGTTTTAACGGCGAGTATATCGAAAGAGAAGTATCCGATTAAGAGGATATAGAAGTCTTATCGTTATAGCCTAGGCGTAAACCGACTAAAGCCGGTAAGAACGCTACTTCGAATACGAACGACCTAGCTAAGAAGGCGAAGATTATTAACGAACTATTAAGAGAGTTTTAGCTAGATAAGATTAATAAGAATAATAAGAAA